>NC_081833.1:65280727-65581144 GCF_030867095.1 Alligator mississippiensis | reverse complement strand
TTTAATGTCTTCATCAGTGACTTGGACGAGGGAGTGAAATGTACTCTGTCCAGGTTTGCAGATGACACAAAGTTATGGGGAGATGTGGACATGCCAGAGGGCAGGGAACAGCTGCAGGCAGACCTGGACAGGTTGGACAAGTGGGCAGAAAACAACAGGATGCAGTTCAACAAGGAGAAATGCAAAGTGCTGCACCTAGGGAGGAAAAATGTCCAGCACACCTACAGCCTAGGGAATGACCTGCTGGGTGGCACAGAGGTGGAAAGGGATCTTGGAGTCCTAGTGGACTCCAAGATGAACATGAGTCGGCAGTGTGATGAAGCCATCAAAAAAGCCAATGGCACTTTATCGTGCATCAGCAGATGCATGACGAATAGGTCCAAGGAGGTGATACTTCCCCTCTATCGGGCGCTGGTCAGACCGCAGTTGGAGTACTGCGTGCAATTCTGGGCCCCGCAATTCAAGAAGGATGCGGATAACCTGGAGAGGGTCCAGAGAAGGGCCACTCGTATGGTTAAGGGCCTGCAGACCAAGCCCTACGAGGAGAGACTAGAGAAACTGGACCTTTTCAGCCTCCGCAAGAGAAGGTTGAGAGGCGACCTTGTGGCTGCCTATAAGTTCATCACGGGGGCACAGAAGGGAATTGGTGAGGATTTATTCACCAAGGCGCCCCCGGGGGTTTCAAGAAACAATGGCCACAAGCTAGCAGAGAGCAGATTTATATTGGACATTAGGAAGAACTTCTTCACAGTTCGAGTGGCCAAGGTCTGGAACGGGCTCCCAAGGGAGGTGGTACTCTCCCCTACCCTGGGGGTCTTCAAGAGGAGGTTAGAAAACCATCTAGCTGGGGTCATCTAGACCCAGCACTCTTTCCTGCTTATGCAGGGAGTCGGACTCGATGATCTATTGAGGTCCCTTCTGACCCTAACATCTATGAATCTATGAATCTATAAAAACCCCTGGGCAGAGTGGCAGTGAGAAGGGCGGGAGCAACCAAAGGGGAAGGAGTGCTTCAGAGAGCTCCACTGAGAAGCTGGGTGAGCGGTCCAATGGCGGGAAGAGGGGAACCACAGAAGTCCTGGAGAGATGGCAGCCACATCACAGCAAGGACGTGAGCTGACGCTGGGGAGCTGAAGCACGGACCCTGTGAATGTAAGCTGACATGCTGTTTTTCTTTATCACATTAGCTGGTGGCAGTTATTACCCACGGGTGGGACTGTTTGTTTTTTTTTCCTTTTTGATTAATGAATAAAACCGGCAGTTTTAGGGACCCTGGCACCAGCGACAGTGCAGCTTTTTGGGGGACACAGACCCCAGCACCTGAAGGCATGATCTTAAAAAGGCCAGGGAGGTCTGGTGCACCTGGGGTGCAATTTTATTTTGTTGGGGTTTTTTGGACTGAGAAGGTGCAAGTGCGGGGTCATCCCCTAGTTTTGAACTTGAAAGACCCTGGCTCTGGGGCTGGTGCCCAGACCTCTGGGCCAGGAGGACTGGGCTCCAGATTGGAGCAGAAAAGGGGCCACAAGCCTCAAGACACCAGAAAAGGCTAGAGCCTCAGAGTCCAACCCTGTTTAGTGAGTTTAGATGGGGAGGCTTAGCTAAAGAAAAACAGGGGTCAGGCCCACGTAGGTGAAAGACCCCAACATACACAATACAATAGGCAGTCTCCCACTCGCAAGAACATCATCATAATAATTTCCATCAAGACATGGCAGGAAAGTATAGGGTGGGACATAAGAACTCCAAAGAAGGATCCAAGGGCACCCCACATAAGGCACAGATTACCAGGAAAGATTGCACTGGGGAAGGCGACCTGTTACAGGTTCCTAAGGTGACACAATTTCTATGAGTACCCATTTTATTTACGATGAGCTGCTGGGTTATTAGTGTCATATTGTTCTCAAGTATAGTATGGCACAAGATGACTCAGCACAGCGGAATGGGTGAGTGGTGACCATACTGGCCAGCACAACTTAAATTATAGGAATAAGTAAAACTGAGTTGCTAACAGTAGATTCAATAATGAAAAAATCATCCTTAATTTCTCATAAGCACATGCAATTATCTTAAATGAAGCACTTTTGAAAGACCAACTACTTATTGAAAGACCTAAATATGTTCTTAGGGCCTAAATATGTAATTAGGAGCCTAACTGCTTCTAACTTTTTTGAAAATCTCTGCTTTTTGGTATTTCTAAGAATGCTAACTCCTCAGTTCACCTCACAATCATATTTCCATATACACAGAAAATCAGCTGAATGTTAAGCTCACAAGTATATCAATGCATTATGTAATTAAAAACACTATCACCACAATTTAGATATTTGGTGAGGAAAGAAAAAAAAGGGCAGAAAATAATTACTCTAGGAAGTTCGGCACCTACTACTAAATAGGTGCAGAGCACAATGTGAATGAAAGCTTTATTTTAATTTCCTATACCCCTTAGATCAAAGCTGTGTCACCAAGAAGATTAAAGCCCCAAGATGAGATGGACATGATATGAGATGAGATATTTGTCATCCCAGTATACATGCTGAGAGTCCATTTCAGTGGCAGTAATTACATGATGAGATGTCTTTTCTGACTACAGGACTGGAAGCAGAATCCATTTCTAGAATGATGGAACGCCCTTATATCACAGCTTCCCTCTAACCAGCACAGAAAATGGCATTCACAGGCTCCAAGAGAAGTCAGATCTACTATCCCTCAACTGGTAAGGATGTTCCGGTGAGACTGTATTTTGAGCTTCTTGCACTGAAAAGGGGTCTTCAGTCATTCTGCTTGAAAAGGTGCATCCATTCATAGCTACCTCAAGGCCTTCTACTATCCCAATGAGCTAGGGACCTGAAGAAGTATGGCAATGGTATAAGGCTTTGGACACACATTCATTCTTAGTACTACAAAAATCCCTCAGCAACACTTCATACACTGCCAAACTTTGCATTGTTCTGTATAGTGAGACAGTCAAATGATCTCAGAATAGAAGATAAGCACATTAAGTTTTGGGGTGGAGGTGAGGGATAGCTTGAGCAACTGGCAGCCCTATGGTAGTCAGTTGTAATTGATTGCCACTGACATCGACTCCCAGCCTGTAATACTAGGATGATAAATGAGTTCATATTTACTTCAGCTTTTTCATAGGGTTACTTTAAACCAGAGTAGGAAAAAAATGTACACTGGTGTAGCTCCATGGCCACATCTACATGAGATGCTGACTGAGCAGTCATTACTGTGTAGTGCAGTTATTTAGTACATGTACAAACACATAGTTCTACAGCTTTTTCATGTTGCTAACTGCACAGTAGCTCATTACTACTGTGCAATAGCACCACATCATGCTTCTTGCCTTGTGACGCTACTGCACAGTAGTAATGAGGTACTGCACAGTCAGCATCTCGCATGGATGTGGCCTGTACATTCTACTTCCACTCTACTTTTACACTGGTAAAGATTAATTATACTTCAGTGTAATCATGTTGTATACCCATACCCTCAGTGCCTCTGTGTGCGTGGTAAGTACTGTTAGGACACCCATGGAATGTACCTGGATTTACCAAATATTATGCCCTGGCGGGGATAAGAAACAAGGCATCTGACACTTACTTGACAGAGAACACAGTTTTGATCTTCAGTTTAGACATGCCATCGTAGAGTCTGTGCAAAGTAGAAATAAAGCTTACCTTAGTACTTCCATAATTCTGGCTGCTATGTCTGGGGCTCATTTTTAGCCTAAGTAGGAGGAACTTAAGCACCTGGGACATTTATACATGTGCTCTGGGAGGCAGGGATGAGGAGCCCTTTAATTAGAGTGGCACTGAGAGCAGCTCTAATTAAAACACCTGGAATGTCATGTGTATCAGCGTCCCCACACTGAAAAATGGCAGTGGGGGCACTTTAATTAAAGTTGATTGAACACACTTTAGTCAAAGCATCCCTGCCACCATTTTTCAGCAAGGGGAATGCTGTAGGGGTGTGCAAAGTGGGCAGTATTCGATTCGGATTTGGCCCAATTCATGGGACAGTGATTCAATTTACTGATTCAGATCACTGTCCCAATTCAATTCAGCTGAATCTGAAGATTTGATTCTGATTCAGAGAATCAGCAGTTCAACCATAGACACAGATTTATATGTTTTTTTCTACATACCTTGAGGTACTAGGTATGGCTCATGAATGCTGAGATGGTGGGGCAGATGGAGCATCCCACAGGACATGTGCTTGGCAGCAGACCCAGAAGTGGACTGGAAGTACTTCTTGTCCACTTCCAGGTTTGCTGCCGAAAGCATGGGGGATCCAACACCTGGCTCCCAGCACCCAGCACCTCCACACCTCAGCGATTGGCAGCAGGGGGACCCCGGATTTCCCCCCCATGCCACAGACCCAGGAGGCACCAGTAGCTGAACTGCAGGGTTGGGGGCTGGTCCCTCACATACTACGTCGTGGCCCCAGAAGTGGAATCACTTCTGGGTCCATTGCCGAGTGCACAGGGGACCGCCCTGTGTTCCCATTGGATACTCCATCCACCCCACCATCTCAGCATTCACAAGCCGTGCCTGGTACCTTGAGGTATGTAGAAAAAACATATATAAAGCTGTGTCTATGGCCAAATCATCAAATCTCTCCGAATCAAATTGGAGGCTTCCAATTTGATTTGGAGAGATTAATGGGTCTCCTGATTCGATTTGTATTCAGAGATTTGGCTGCCAAATCAGGACAAATCTCCCCCGAATTGAATTATTGAGTGAAGCTTTGCACAGACTTAGAATGCTGATACATGTGATGCTGGAATCTGCTGGAGTGCGGTAATTACCATGCTCTAGCAGACTCGATTAATCAAGTCTGCTCTGATGCCCTGTAATTACAGTGCATTGGAGCAGCCTCAATGCATGTGTATTGGTGCCCCTGGAGCCCTAAAGAATCTTCTCCTCATCTCTCCCCCTGAATCTATCATACTTAGTTTATTCTCTAGAAGTTTTTTTTTTCCCCTCCTGTTGTTGGCATGGGTATATGAGTGGGGGAAGAAGAGCGAATTTTAGTTGTAAGTTTACGGGTGAGGTTTAGCTTGTTTAGAAATGGATCATAATTGTTAAGACTGGCTGGACTGGCTGAAAATGTGGTGGATTTTTTTTTTCAAATTCCAAGCCTTCTAACCTGATTATACTAAGATCCTGTCTATATAGAGTTCTGTGCTATGGTGTAGCTACACCTGAGTAGATTTATCTACACATACCTTAGGAGAGATGTTGTAAGATGTTTTGTACAGAGGTTTGCATGCACTGGAAATCCAGTGCATCAGAGCAGACTCAATTAACTGAGTTTGCTAGAGCACATAAATTGACATGCCCTGGCAGCCTTGCACATCATGTGTGTCAGCGGCACAGCATGCCTCTGCGCTGAGAAAATAGTGGTGGTGCACTTCGAACTAAAACAATTCAATGTGCTTTAGTTTAAAGCGCACCGCTGCCATTTGCTCAGTGTGAAGGCACGCTGCACCGCTGATACATGTGAAGCACGGGTGCTTTTAATTAGCACGGCTTGCTAATTAAAAGTGCCCAGCACTGCATGGGAAGCACATGTAAAAATGCCTGCTATATCTAGATTCTGAACACTAGTACTTGTCTCGCTAATTTAGGTATAAATTCTTTCCTCTGAGCACTTACAATAGAGACCTCTCTGGGTATGACGGAGGAGCTAGAACCTAAAGTTACCCTGAGGAGACCAAATGACAGAAATCATCTTTCCTTTTTGCTGAAAAAATATTAGTGATTTATCATTGCCACCAAAGCTTTACCAGACCTACATTTTGAACTTAATTACAAATCATTCTGGGGGTATGCCTAGTCATGTTACCAGCTTTAACATATCTTGTGCTGCTGTAAGTCCTTGATCTATAATTAATTTCCTCAAATAGATTCTGGAGGTGGGGCAGAGGGGAGATATTAAAATACCTTTTTTTAGATTTAGGGCTAATACGGGTTTGGTCTGTGATAGATTAGAGATAATTATGGGGTTATTTTCTTAAACATAGTTACGCACAAAATTTAATGCATCTTTACACTTAGCGGATGACTTAATTGAGATCTGTATGTCAGCTTTGCTATTCCTAATTTTCCTGATGGTATTATTTACATGCAGTGATTTATACAATAAAGTCCCTTATAAATGTCTGAATTGTGAAAGATATTTCCTTGTAACCAATTTTATCATACTTATCTGCTTTGTACATTTAGTTGAAATTTCTTCACAGCAAATCTTTCTTGAAAAATTAAGTCCCTTGAGAATCGTTTTTGCTGTTGCTCTTTGTTGTGAAAAAAATCATAAAAATGTTTTTTCATCAAAAATATTTTGAAATGAGAATTTTTGAAAAAGCCAGAAATGATATAGATGCTTTTGTAATAAAAATAATGGTGACAAAATAATGAACCAAATAGTTAAAATTACAGAAGATTACTTCATATTGTCCATTTCAAAATTGTGGATAAATATCCTTCTACTTTTGGATTGCTTCTCCAAATGTTTAAGAAAATACTTAAATAGGCACACCATATTAAAGTTAAGCATATATCCAAACGTTAAATGTTGTAGGATTAGGGCTCCTCTCCCTGCTCCTAACCTCCCTTTACCTACTTGGAAATTAAATAAGTGGCAGTGAGGAAAAAAAAAGTCTTAATTTATGTCATTGTTTTGCTTCCTTTTCTCTTCCACAGCCATATTTTATTGTAGGGAGAGGAATGATAAAGGTTAAAAAAATATTCTTCCCACCAGAAAAGGATAAAAGAATGGAAAATTAATTAATGAAATAATTAAATAAATAAATAAGTAAATAAATATCACCTTTTTTCCTCCCAAGAGAATTTTGAAAGAATAATAGACCATAATATGAACACGAGCTGTCAGTGCGATGCTGTAGCCAGCAGAGCAAACAATACCCTGGCATGCATCAACCGATTTATCTCAAGCAAAACCAAGGAAGTGATTCTTCTGGTTTGCTTATCATTGTTGAGACCACAGCTGGAGTACTGCATCCAGTTCTGTGCACCACAGTTCAACAAGGACGTGGAAAAGCTTGAGAGAGTCCAGAGAAAAGCCATCCGCATGATCAGACTTGCAAGGCAAGCCGTATGAGGAAGGGCTGAGGGACTTGGGCCTCTTCAGCATAAAAAAAGAGAAGGCTGAGAGGAGACTTGATAGCAGCTTACTGCTACATCAGGAGAATACATCAAGGGCTCAGTGAACAACTGTTCACCAGGGCACACATGGGGAAAACCAGGAGTAATGGCCACAAACTCCTGGAAGACCATGTCAGGCTTAACACTAGGAAAAACTTCTTCACAGTTAGGGTGTCCAGACTGTGGAATAAACTTCCTCCAAAGGTGGTGCAATCACCTACAATGGAAATCTTCAAGAGGAGACTGGATGGTCATCTGACCCCAGTTGTCCTTCCTGCCTAGTGCGGGGGGATGGACCCAGTGATCTTGTGAGGTCCCTTCTAGCCCGTTACAACCTATGAATGCTTTCAGGCAGCACTATGCATTTTTGAATTTTTAAATTGTCTACTGCACAATCAGCCTATGAAAGACTCTATATTCCCACTTACTCACCTTGTGTCCAGATTAAAGCTAGAAGTCAGAGGATCAGGTGGAGGTAGGTAGGAAGCTGAAGTCTAAAGGACTTCTGGGTAGACACTTACCCCGGGTAGAAGCAGAGCCCAGAGATCTTTGTGGGGGAAGGTGGGAGGGTGAGGGGTTAGGAGTCCAGAAAGGGGCAGGTCACTATAGCTATATCCATAGTATAAGGGAATCAAGGAGCTAACAAGACAAACAAAGTACAAGGGGTCCAGGTTGGGGCTGGAACCAGGAATAGATGAGCATTTGGACATTTTCAAGTCTGCTGAACCAAATGATTTGCATCTGAAAGTCCTGAAAGAACTGGTTGACCTCATAGCAGGTCTTCTGGCAAGGCTATTTGAAAAGTCATATAACTCAGGAGTTGTCCCGAATGACTAGAACATGGTCAACATGGTGCGCATCTTTAAGAAAGGGAAAAAGGATGAACCTGCCAACTATAGACCAGTCAGTCTGATTTTGGCCCTGGGAAAAATCTTCAAAAACATTGTAAAGGAGACCATTAGCCACAAGCTCATAACTGGTGGGGTAATAATAAACAACCAGCATGGCTTTGTCAAGGGGAGGTCATGCCTAACAAACCAGGTGTCCTATGACCAGGTAAATAACCTGCTGGATATGGGACATGTGGTTGACATCATCTACCTAGATTTCAGCAAGGCCTTTGATACTGTTTGCCATGAGATTCTCTCAATTAAGTTGGAGGGTACAGGCCTAGGCCAGTCTACAGTGAGGTGGATTGGCAACTGGCTCAGAGGCCGATCCCAGCAAGTTGTAATAGATGGGATGAGCTCATCCTGGAGGGCCATCTCAAGTGGTGTCCCCCAGGGATCAGTGCTTGGGCACCTGATCCTCTGACATCTTTATCAATGACTTGGATGAGGGAATGGAAATCACAATGATTAAGTTTGCAGATGACATCAAGCTGTGGGGAAATGCGGGCTCATCTGAGGACAGGGTAAGGATCCAGAATGACCTTGACAGGCTGGTCCTATGGGCTCAACACAATCAGATGAGGCTCAATAGGAACAAGTGCCAGGTCCTTCATCTGGGTAGGAAGAACCCTCATCATGACTATATGATGAATGATGGTCCACTGGCTGACCCTGCATCTGAAAGGGACCTGGGGGTGACAATTGACCAGAGGATTGAACCATCAGTGTGATGAAGTCACCAGCAAGGCAAATAGAACTCTGATGTGCATCAGCCGATGAGTGACTAATAGATCCAGGGAGGTGCTCCTCCCCTTCTTTTTGGTGTTGGTGAGACCACAGCTGGAGTACTGTGTCCAGTTCTGGGCACCACACAGCAGGAAGGATGTAGATAAGCTCAAAAGGGTACAGAGAAGGGCCACCCATATGATCAGGGGCCTGGAGTATAGGCCCTATGAGGAGAGGCTTTGGGAACTGGGTTTGTTCAGCCTTAGTAAGAGAAGACTGAGAGGTGACTTGATAGCTGTATACAAGTATGTCAGGGGTGAACACCAAGATGTAGGGGAGCCACTCTTTAGGCAGGGACCCCTTGGGAGGATGAGGTCTAATGGGCACAAGCTAGTTGAGGAAAAAATTAGGCTGGACATAAGGAAAAACTTTTTTTCCATAAGGTTATCTAGAATCCCAGTGGAGGTGGTGCAGTCGCCATCCCTGGAGGTATTCAAGAAGAGGCTAGACAAGCACCTTGTTGAGCTCATTTGAGCCCAACTATCTCTTGCCCATTGCAGGGGAGTGGACTTGATGATGTTACAGGTCCCTTCCGGTCCTACTATTCTATGACTCTAAAAATTGTGATGACATTGAGAAGTAAGACCTGGGGCATGGGAAACCAAAACAGACTGACAGGACTGACAAAATGAGAAACAGAGAACCAGAAGCCCAGAGCTAGACAGGGAGGTATCTGTCTTTTTGGGTTGTCTTCTGGGTACTGAGAAGTTTGCTGTTTAAAAGAAAGCAAGGCAAGCTTGGCAAACAACTGGGGCCAAATGGAGGTAGTTAGGTCACTGACGACCAAGCCAAGTCAAGTAAGTACCTGTGGCTACATATGGAAAGGTTGGATGGCGTGCTGCCCTGGCCCCTAGTGGGCTTAGTTTCCTTTTAATTTAAAGGATACCAGCATTTCTGGTGTTCAAAGATGTCAGGTTTAATAATACACAGAACTGCACAGATTAATAATAAAAGGGGAAGGTTTTAGGGGATAATAATATTAACCTGGCCTAGAGGACTGTGTTCTACTGATGAATGAGTTTAAAGTACTTTTGAAGTATTATATTTTTGTGTGGAGCTGTTCTAACATTTGAGACATTTCTGCTTTCAGCATGAGTTTAATTCCCTTGTTAAAAGTTGTACTGATCTATATCTAATCACAATAGTGGAAAAAGAGGAAAAACGTATTGAGCTGGATAAAATAAAAGTCAAATGGAAAATAAACCATGTAAATTCCCAATTTGAGCACAGACATCATGGTGAGTAAGTGACTGTTCTGAACTGATTTGCCTTACTTATAGCTAGCTACTAGCTAAAAGTTATTATCCCCCACCCCAAAAAATAATTGTGTTTTCATTCAGGCTGGGGTTTTTTGTTATTTCCTTGACCTTAAACCTTTGTTCTTCAACCTCAAAATACTTTGATGTGCATAAAGAATATACATAGTTCACTTAAAATCAATTTATTATATTCCTTTAACAATTGTATATAGAAATCTATAATGCCATTTCTGTTGAATAACAGTTGTGATAGTATAACTGACATAAGTATGTGATACTTTTTATATACGGTGGCTACATACAGATATTTGGGGAAGCTAGAGTGAGGTTAGAGTGTATTAAAAATGGCTACCCAATCTAACTTACTTTGTCCAGGTGCAGACTTTACATTTAGATCCCTAGTTACGTCAATCTAAGTTCAAAGTGTACAGAAGTTTAGGCAGTTTAGACTGGTCTAAAAATGCCCAACCTGATCTAAGTTAACTGTACCTCTGAGGCAGCCTAACTTGGATCAGGTCAAGCAAGACCAATCTAATTTAACTTCTGTACAGTACCCAGCAAAGCCCCAGGGCTGGGAAAGCCCAGCCACTGGTCCCAGCCCCAGGGTTGCAATTTTCCTACCCTCACTGGTACCAGGTTATTTTCAGCACCCTGGGTCCTCCCTCCACCTACAGCCAGACCACTCCCTCTCCACAGACTGGCCAGCTGCCTTCCCCCATAAGCCCACCAAACCCCCCCATTCTGCAAGACAGTCCTGGTGCCAGTTTTACTGCCAATCATCAATGCCAGGAACCAATGAAGTAAGTTGGAGTGGGGGGACAGGCAGGATGAGGGGAGGAATGGTTCCTGGGGTAGGGGGGTTGTTCATCTGGGAATGGCAGGGGGAGGGGTCAGGGAGCTAAAAACAGCTTGGGTCCTGGGGGTTGGGAGAGAGAGAGCCCTGTCCCCACAAGCCCCCCTGTGGAGCCCACTAGACTCCCCTGATCCCACCAAGCCCTTCCAGACTCCACCAACTGCGCCCCCACCCGTGGACCCTCAATCCCTACCATGGACCTCTCTACTCCCCCCCGCAATCTCCGGGATCCCTCCCATGGATCCCACTAGCACCTGTTTTGAAGATCGGGTTGTAAATGTAAATTATATTTGCCACTTAATGAGTTTTGGTGAGCTGTCAAGGACCACATGGGTAGTCCCGCCCCTTGACAGTTGCCCCACCCCTGTGTCACCTTGGGACTGGAAATCCCACTCCCTAGCCCCTGACCTTTGCCACCAGAAGTCCCTTCCGTTACCCCCCCCCCCCCAGAAATATTCCTTTCGGGAGGGGTGGTTGCCATCTTAGAACCAGAAAAAAAACAAATCATACACTAAAAGTCAGATACTTACTATAACATATTTTTTTATTACAAAAAATCTTTTTTGTAATGATTTGTGTTTGCATCATGTATATAGAGGTAATTGCATAATAATTCAAAATAAATGCTTAATTTTGTATATTGTGTGGGGAGGGGGGTGTATGGTGGGCTGTGCATGTGAGTGCATGTGAGTGTGGGTATGGTGGGCTGTGGGTGAGTGTATGATGGGTGGTGGGTGTGTGTGGTAGAATGGGGTAGAATGTGGTAGAGGGTTTGTTAGGGGGTGTGGCTGGGCAGTTCTGGGTGCCGCACTTCAGGAGGGATGTGGACAACATGGAGAGGGTCCAGAGGAGGACCACTCTCATGATCAGGGGCCAGCAGGGCAGACCCTACAAGGAGAGGCTACGAAACCTGAACCTGTTCAGCCTCCACAAGAGAAGGCTGAGAGGGGATCTGGTGGCCATCTATAAATTGGCCAAGGGAGACCAGCAGGCAATGGGAGAGTCCCTGTTCCCCAGGGCACTACTGGGAATAACAAGGAATAATGATATCAGGAGGCACTACTTCACGGTCAGGGTGGCTAGGATCTGGAACCAACTTCCAAGGGAAGTGGTGCTCACTCCTACCCTGGGGGTCTTCAAAAGGAGGCTAGATAAACACCTTGCCGTGGTCGTTTCACCCCAGCATTCTTTCCTGCCCATGACAGGGGGTCAGACTTGATGATCTGCTCAGGTCCCTTCCGACACTACCAACTATGAAACTATAACAAATATGCCATACATTGCAAATCTGAATCTGAGTATACATGGAGTACAATATGTATAATTTGCCATATTCTATTACTCTTTCTATTATGAAGAAATATAAATCCTCTTCTGTTCTTGAATCTATTTTCCCTTTCTTTCGCTTTTTTTTATTATTTGTGTTTCAGCTTGTTCTTGTTCAAAATGCAAAGCTTGTTCAAATGCAACGCTGTAGGAAAGTATGGCATGTTAGATTTCTGTCTCTGGTTCCTCATCAGTTGATACTACCTACAAGAATTACATTGTTCATACAATAGGAGCCTATCATACAAAAAAAAAATTTTGGGGTTTTTTTTTGGCTTTCACAAGTAACTGTAATGAAAAATCACCACAGAATTTCAGTTTTTTGTCCTATAAAACTGAGAAGTCATTATTTTCTCTAACCTCATAGGGCGATTATTTCTAGTGAACTGAAATGAAACTCCCAGGAAAAGAAAAATGGTGACTTTCAATGTTTTCATCATTTAACAGCAAAGATGTTCTGCAGTATCCCCTACACTGGAGCTCTTTTCACGAAGAGTGATCATTATTTTGTTTTTCCCTAAGGAAAAGATCTTACAAGATACCCCTTTCTCAGCTCATCCTCAAGGATGCTCAAAAAACATTCCCAGAGGGACTAGTGGCTGTCACCCAGCTAACAAGGTATGGAGGCCAGACTCTCCACTAGTGTAAATTAAACTCCATCCAAATCAATGAAGTCAGTTTATACCAACTGGGGGTCTGGTCACAGTTTCTCTCTCCCAAATTATGTTGGGTTTAACTTTCAGGTAGAAGTTTAATTATATCCATGTAGGGAGGGCTTACATGCATGTAACAAGGTCTTTTATTTAGAAAACTTCACCTAGCCTTAGTTATACACATACCAAAATATTTTCTGAATAGAAAGGAACTGGTATTTTGATACCATGATGATAGGCATAACATAACACATACAGCTGTATATGGATGGTAAAAAAAATTACAATTTCCTCTCTCAACTGTTCTGTTTTCTTTCCACAGACAGGTGTTCCTGTACTTATAAGCCATAATTCAGATTGCCCAAGACACATGTATATTCCTGTGTAATACATAAATATCAGAGTAGAGTGAACAGAATATAACATATTCCATTAGTAGTCATTTGGATTTTAATGCAAATTTCACTATAATCACGCTAGTAATATTTTTCATGACTGAGTGACTGAAGTTCAATTTTTCAAAACTACACTTATATAAATTTGGATAAATAAGAGGGTTTTTGTTTTGGTTTTGTTTTTTATTTTGAAAGAAACAAAATATTGCCTGGAGTGTGCAAGAGAAGAAGGAATAATAAAGCCCCAATCCTGCTACCATTTAAACATGGATATAACACTAATGAGCTTAATAATCCCCTTTAATTCAAAAGGGCTAGTTTTTTGAGAAACAGGTATTTGTTTCCAGGAGCAAGGACTAAGGGATTTATAAAACTGGCCCACACAATGCGAATTAAAGCTAAGGTATAAGCCAGTTTTAACAATGGTATTTGAGCTATTCAGAGAGGGGGAAATCCCAGAAGAATTTAGAATGACCACATTTTCGCAAACTAGTAAGAGAGGAGAAATTAAATGAATTATTTATTCAGTGCTAATAATAGACAGGCATTCAGGAAACCTGTAATTTATTCCAAGCTCTGCCATTGACTTTCCGTGTGAATCTGGACAAGTCAATTCATCCCTTTGCACCTGTTTATCTATTTCCCTCCCCTACCGCATACACCCTTTTTCTAACTTTATTCAGATGTTAAGTTATTTGGGTGAAAGCTTTTCTTTTATTCTTCATGTGTACAGTGGCTATCCCAAGACGGTCATAATCTTGGTTGCTACCTCTAAGACTGTGTCTACACAGTGCTATGTTGCAATACCCAGGCCTGCTCCAATTAAGTAAACTCCAGAAACAGATGCAATTTTCTGCATCAGCAATACTAATTCACCCAGCTTCTCAGCTCCATTATTCCAGGCGTAGCAATGTGCTGAGTTAGCTATACTGGGTCCAGGACCTGAGCTGGTATTTTTGCACATGCAGGACTAATCAATGTGAAAAGTAATTTGGCGCTGATCCTGAGAACACATTCATGTGTGCTTGATTTCAACAGTAAGCAAGTTAAGTCAATGTATAATTCTGCAATATTTGGGCCTGGCTGTGTATCAAAATGTGTTTTGATATTAATTTTTTTTTAAATTAAAATATTACTGCTAATTTATAATGTAAAAGCTCATATAGGCTGAATCTATATGAGGAACTTTCCATCATCTGTGGTATCGTCCTCAAGTAGTGTTGTTCTGAAGCTGCCTTCTAAGCTGAAAGCACCCCATCCAAACAGATGGGCCAATTAGCTTGGAGGTTAGCTAAGTGGCAATGTCACCAGGCAATGCTAATTAGATACTGTTCTAAACCCCATGGACAGGTGGCTATACTGCTTCTTTTGAAAGAGGCGTCCCACCTAGAGCCATATAGCATGCTTGAGGGTGCTGCCATTTGGGATGGGAAATTACCTGGGCAGGAGGAACAGCTCTGTACCGTAGCTGTGGCTGTACAGGTCTAACAGCAAAAGCTCCTAGTGTAAATGTAATGTATATATGTAGACTTAACATAAGTTGTAATGCACTCTATCCTTCCTCTGCCCCCAACAAAATGACTATACCTTGATTTTTATTGTATTAAAACTTTCTGCAGAAAACTGCCATACTTTAAGGACTTAATGTGGAAAAGAGGTTGGTTGATATCTATTAAAAGGAAATTAAATGCTAAATCAGAATTAGAGGTTTCATAGCTGTGTTTATGGCATGAAAGTATACATTTCATTTGGAACATCTGAATTTGGAAGAAAAGACAGAAATAAAATAATCATAGCATTAAAAGAAGAAAACATCTCTTTTTTATCATGAAAGTGACATATACACTATTTGTTATTTCTACATTGTCTTCGTCAATGTGAGCTTGTCACATAAATTTTAATACATGATTTATGGTTATAAATTCATTTTCCATTCTCATTTATTATATGGTGTCACATTTTATCACGACTGCATTTAATCATCTCCTGTCTGCATATTAATGGTTACAAATATGATACCTGTGTAGAACTAGGAAGCCAGTGGCTGTAACTGTCGTTCAGTGCAACGGTTGAATGCTTTGAAAAGTAGGGTTGAATGAAAAAGTTTAGACATTTTTGTACATGCATGCCCATTTTTTAATAGCTCAAATAAAATTCCGTATCCCCATTGAGTGCTAGATTGTGCTCCCATCCTAAAAAGCTTTTACATATACTTTTTTATGTTGCAAGTAGTGTTAGTGTGCAGAGTTAAGCATGTGTATAAATCTTTTCAAGATTGGGACCTTAAAACTCAAAGGTAAAAACTCCATTGACCTCAAAGCAATCATAATCAAAGAGGAATAACATACACTTGAATGCTGGGTAATATTAAACTGACTTAGTAGAAATTAACTATTAACTAGTCTGCCTCATGCAGGGTGCAAGAGAATAATTAATGACTTTCAGGGAACAACTGAATGATCAGTAAAAACAAAACGCAAAGATCTACTAGTTGCTTCTTTTAAATGTGACTAAATTAGCTGTTCTTTATACAATTTACTTTCCTGATAAAAACATTCTTTTACCGGTAGTTATAAAAATAATGCCCTAATTCTCCAAGCATTTGCACACATGCTTAACTATACTGCTGTTAAAGATACCATGGAAAATAAAGGTCTAAGATATATCTCTAACCTGGAAATCCTGTATTCAAAATAATACATTTTCCTGCAAGTTTAAGGTAAGGTTGGGGAAAAGCAATTTCAATCTAGGTAATGCTGCTTAACAACTACTGCATTTTGTAATTTTCATGTCAAAAACTATATATCAAATATTAAAAAGGATTTCTATTTCAGAAACATTTAGGGGAAAAATAGTTTAGGCCCAGATTTCCAAGAGCCAACAGGTAGGCTTGCCAATGTTTCAAGCATCTAGTAACCCTCTTTGAAATGAACTGGTACTGACTTGTTTTGAAAAATCAGACCATCTATTTTACAAGATTGCAACGGTAGTGGCTAGCCATGGGATTAAAAAAAAAAAAAATCAAACATTTGTTTAAATGGAGGTGACCACCTCACCTTACCAATAATTTTTTTGGAAAATGTTGTCTTTTTGGTGTTTCAAAACTTCAATTGGGCTCCCGCATGCATGCATACATTTGAAAAAAAAACAAACCAAAATTCAATATAAATATTTTCAGTTCAGTCTGAGTGGTCCCTGATTTTCAGTGGCTAAATAGACTGATGCCAAATCAATAAATCTATCAGAGAATTGAACAATCAACAAATGATTAGCACTATGAAAAAGATAAGAGTGAAGCCCAAAACTAGGCAAAATCCTGCATGTAACTGTGTTACAACCCCAACGCGTAGTCCAGATTGTCTAGTCTATGCAACATTATCAACAACACCGAGCTAATGAATAATATTAATCAGTTACTTCTCTGTCCTTCTAATGGCTAGTGCCCTCAACTCCCCTGCTTTAACCCATGGGCATGTTAAGGTTGCTGCTGTTTTTTCTGATTTTGTGTTTTGTAGTATTTGAGGACTTGAAATGGCAATTTTTAGGAATCCTAGGTAAATGGCTAGCTGTGAATACAGAAGGTTACTTCCTGACCATTGTTCCTAAGATATATGCATATACAGTTGTTGGACCATATTTTAAACCACTAATGGCTACTTCACAATCCTCATATTCACTCATCTGACTACACATAGTAGGGCTTTCCTGGGTTCTTGCTGCCCTACTGAAATTTGCACCTCTTGGGCTAAACAGTGCCACAAGCGTGATCAATTAATTTAGATATCTTAAGGCACAAGTAACAACATAAGGTGCTGCTATTTTTTAAAAAGTCTTCTCAGGATGATTTTCCAATATTTTTATAATACTATTTGACCTTAAAAAACCTAAAACCCTCTTTTTGAAGTACAGCTTTTTTGAACGTCGAGGTCTTGCTGTGTGTTCTTGCAAAAAGCAAAGTAGTTCACAAAACTGTGACAGACAAATGAACGTACCTGACAAGACTAATTCCCTCATTGTCAGTAGTGCTGTGTATGTAATACATGTGGCATAGCAACTGACAATGCCACAGTAAACGTTGCCCATTTTGGAAAAAAGGAGGACATAATGTATGTGCATCATAATAAGAATGGAAATGGGCTAGATAGGTGACAGGATAGAACTGCTGGGGCTTATTTTTCTTTCGAACTTGAAAGATGAAAGATTTCAGAAAAATCTTATAAAAGTAAAAAGCTTCAGCTAATGGGCACTTGGGATAGAATCAAAGTGCTGGTAGATATCCATTTGGATGTATCCCAAAATGCCAGGAGTTGGTGGACAAAATCCAAAGTGGAATGGGACTCTGTTGCCAAACATCTGAGCACAGGTTGAGTAAGATCAGTATATATATTAGCTTTCTGTATGTGTATAAATTCTTGTACTGAATAGTCAAGGAAATATTAGAAACTGCACTGCATACTTCATTTTGTGAATCTTCATTTTCTTCCTCATTTTTCAAACTGAGATTTAAGTGCAGGGTTTGTTTGTGATGTATATAACAGTATAGCTGTATGTGTGGTCTTTACATAGTAGGAAGGACTTTGAACATCCTTATCAGAGTTTTGTTATAGTTAGTCCTATTTTGAAAAAAGGAAAATAATCTTGGGAAGTGTCACAGGAAGAGGGAGAAAGCCTTTCTATCAAGGCAGGCATTCTTCTGGAGAATGGGTATAGATCCAGGAGGGGGGAAAAGGAGTTTTGAATTAAAAAGATTTATATTGGAAAGTTGCAGCAAAATCTGAGTGATGCAATAGAACAAGATATGATTGATTTAGGGAATATTAAAAGAACCTTCTTCAAAAGTCCACCAGAGGGTTTTCTAATGGCCCTTGGCTCTATTGGAAGAATCCGCTTGGTATAACAATTGTTATTATAACATATAACTATAATTATAAACTTAGATTTAGGCTAAATTTATCAGACTCTTCATTATGCATGAGGTATACTGTATCATTGGTAGGCTGAGGATATTGGCTTGAAAAGACTATTGTGATTGATCATTCAGAGGGCTGAAATTAAAAAAAAAAAAACAAAAAACCCATGCAGATAAGGGAAGGATATCTTTGGCCCATTGTACTCCTTTTCCTCCCATGAGATCATTTTTGGAGATAAGGATATGTACTAATGGACAATCATTCAGGATGTTCTGAGTCTTTCTCTTATGTGGACTTTAATCACTAGAGCTTTATCCAAAGCTCACTGAAGTCAAACATTTATCCATTGACTTCAATGGGTTTTACATCAGATTTCTGGACTGTAAACCTCACAGCTTACAAACTGTCTCCTTTGTGTTTTACTGGGTGCATCTACACAAGGTGCTTAATGTGCGGTAGGTATATAACACTGTGCAGCAGCGTGTCACAGCATGGACAGTGCTAATACCCTGCTGCACAGTATTATGAGGCTACTGCATAGTAGCATCACTAAAAAGATATTTGCTGGTGCTAGTGTGCAGTAATGCTAGTGACTGAGTATGCAGTACTTCATTGAGCAAGTACTATATTTCACAGTTTTATAGTTGTTAGGGGCTGGAAGGGACCTTACAGATGAAATTAAATGTATAGTAACTACTTCACATTAATGAATGTGTAACCACACTAACTGTATGTTAAAATCATTGCAAAAAAGCCTAAAACAAACAAACAAAAACCTCATTCCTAAGATTCTTACCTTATTTATGCAGAAATCATGTATTTAAGTAAAATAAGAAAGTACTGATTTGGACAAGGGAATTTCTGTGGTCTCTATAGCCAGAAGATATTGAGAGGACTAAAGTTGTGAAGAAATTATAATTGCAATGAACCAAACATTCAAAATAAAGTTAAGATGATGAATGCATCTTTCTTGGAAATAATGTTACACATGTCAATCTCATCAACACACATTTTACACTGAACATATGCTGACTTTAGAGGCACGCAGACAAATTCTTTAGTCTTCCCATCTAAGATTTCTTTTGATTAATCTCTCTGGGCTTCAGACTAATGGCTGCCACCAACAGGAAGCAGTTATTTTCTACTGATTCATCACCAAAAATATTTCTTCTGAAAGTTAGATATTAACAACTTGCTTTATCATGATTTATTTTCCTTTGTTTGACTCTGTACAAGTTTTACATTTTACCACAACTCTTCACTTTTAATATTGCATTATGTTGGAGATGCATCTATTTTCTGATACAACAGAGAAAAGTAAGTTGCTATGAATAATGTGGATAATGAATCTCTCCAGTCTCCTCCTACTGGGTAGGAGAAAAAACAGATTTTCACAGGTGCCAGAAAAGGATCTCTCTTCCAGTCTGAGATCCCCCTTTCAAAATAGGGAGGTTCTAAAGCTTCTTAGATAAAAGATTGTTCAAATATTTCAACATGGGGAAAAACAATGTTTCTCTCCCTCCCCCTATTAGTCTTCAAAATGGCTTGACCAAGTTTCCTGGAAGAAAACAAAACAAAACAAAACCCCCCTATGGCTAGGGACAGACATTACACTTAAAATGGTTTAAGGGACCAGAAACTGGTTTAAATCTGTAACAGAACATATGCTCAGTGTGCATAAACCAGTTTCAAAATGGCTGAAACTGGTTTAAGATAAGCCTGGTTGAATGTAGTATCAGACTTAATTGATTTGGGTCAAACTGGTTTATGCAATGTCTGTCCCAGTCCCTTCCTAGTTTAAGTTAAACCAGAGTCCTCCAGCATCCCAGATGCTTTGCAGTCCTGGGCTAGGCTGTGCTGTGCTCTCTGCTTCTGAGAACAAGGGCTGGCCCCACCCCTCTCCTCCCTAGCCAGAGCTTCGGAGGTGACTGCAGGCACAGCAGGGTTTGTCTGGCTTCCCTCACTGCTCAAGCAGGGATTTCCCCTTCCCTCTCTCCCATAGCATGGACCCCAGCTGTATGGATCCTAGGCATGTTCTATGCTATCTAATGCTGAGAGGGGGGTGTATGTGTGTCCAATTGCACTGGGACAGGCAGACAGGAGAAAGGCAGACAGGACAGTATCCGCTTTGGGATTTTTGGAGCTAATCAACAGGTCAGCTGGTAATGTCCCTCCCTTTCTTGCTTGGAAAAAGCTATTTAAGAAGAGCTTGAACTAATGAGAGAGGCTTTTGTTTTGCTGATGGGCTGATAAACACTGGGTTTTATCAGTCCCCTGCTGGTTTGCAGCCCTGTTAGGTCAGCAGACATTATGAAGAAGCAGGGAGAGGGAGATTGAAAAGCACAGGATCATCAAAAGATACATGTACTGCATACCCCTCCCCGCTTTGCCTCAGAGTGTTAGCCCAGGGATGGGGTCTGGCAACACTCAGTCAGTGGGGAAAAACCTGAGATGCTACAGGCCAGCATAGGGGTTTATACTGCTCCCTAATCAAAGCATCCTGCCCAGGCCTGACCATGCCTCTTCCCCCACTCCTCAGATCAGCACAGTGGAAGGAAGGGAGGGCTGCTTCTAGCCTGAGCCACTGCAGGCATGTGCCTGCATTTCTGGAATGAAAAAAGAATGTCTATCCACCTCCACATTGGTTCAAGCTTTGCAGCTTAGCTTAATCTGCAAAGAATGAATCCATTCAGGCTCAAGCTTTTTGAATGTCTGTCCCTAGCCTATGAGGCATATACCTGGCTTGGAACATTTTTATGGTTTTAAAAAGTTCTAAGCAACTGAAAATACTGTCTTCTAATGAAAAGTGTCAGATAACTTTAATAATAAGCAATGTTACTAACCCTATCTGCAAGGATATAAATCTTTGAGAACAAGCTACATATTACTTAAAAAGCTGTGCTTTTATTGAGACTTTTTGCACAGTTTGAAAGCTTAAGAGGTTACTGCACGTCATTCTACCCCAGGATAAAACTAAAACCTTTAATTATGTATAGCGCTTATTGTGCTAGTTGTATCTGTTTGTCTTTATCTGTGTTTTTTCAGGATTTTTGAATGTCAGTATTACAAAGCCATTTTCTGTGTTCAAAATAAAGGGCATGAGACTAATCTCACATTTTTTACCATATCAGAGCGCTTTAATTTTTGCTTACATAAGGAAATCTGTTGTGAATAATGAATAAGCTTATACATGATGAATCACATCTCATAGTTACTTTCCATTCTACCTATATGGGGAAAAAAAATAGTGCTATGTAGTAATGATCAGCAGATAGTGGCTTTTAATGGAGATCAGGGTACACATTATCATTTTGGGCATACACATGTTCCAATTTACTGACAGTGGTACACTAATAAATAAATAAATAAATAGAGTGCTATCCACATCTACAGCCAAAATTGCAGATGTTCGGAGAGCTGATGCCTCACTCAGCGCAATTCTAATATCTTGTGGGACATATAGATGCCTACTCCTCCTGCTATCCACCTATAAATCTAATTTTTCCTTGATGTCCTCCTTACATTCTTATTACAGGGAGGAAGAGGACGCTCAGTAAATAAATAAGAACTATCCCACACAGGAGTTGTATGATGCCTGTCTTCCCAGGGTCACATTATACTTGGGTTCAAAACCACTAGAAAAACTAGGGGGTGTTTTTCATTGAAAACTGAATTTTCAACAAATGTAATTTCAAAATTTTGGAAATCTTTGACCAGTACTTATTTTCATCTCTTATGTCCACCGTACCAGTTTTAGGCCCTGTCTAGCTCTGCAATCCATCTGTTGGTATACTGCCCAAAATGGAGCTGGGTATACCAACTAACAATTGTTAAAACTATCGTGCTTCAAACAAAGAGAAGTTCGAGGGATGTTTTTCATGTCACAGAAAGGTAGCTCCTTAAGTAATTACAGGCCTTCTGCTACCCTTTAACTTCATGGGAACATTTTGTTTTTCCCCAGTTGCCTATATGTTGCATTCCTTTTCTTTCTTATATAATGGTGTTTACAAATTGTTGATACCTGAAGGTCGAGGCACTTTGCCAGATTTTAATGCGTTGCTGCTTATTGTGTGTGATTTTTCATGTTTTTGGACTTGGTCATATGATTTCCCCACCAAAGTTCAATCAAGCTTTTAATGTTCTACAGCCAGCTTGGTCATTTGTAAGTGATACCTCTTGTCTAGTTAAGCAGACAAAGGTGAAACAAAATGCATAATCAAGTTGCTGTCCCCAACCAATTCACTGTCTTGAGGTGGATATACCTGGGTTGCTTTTCTCTCCTAATCACAAGTAGGGGCTCTTCATTTACTTACGCTTATAACATGTTTAGACCATGGCTACTCCTATCTCAGTAAGTCATTACATGAGACTCACTGGTAATCACTTACCCAAAATTATAATTCACATCTTAATGACATATAACTGCATCCAAGTCTTTTTATATATCTACTGAACGCATAGATACTGGAATGCAAAAAGAGGTCCCCATATTAAGCAGATTGGTGTAAGCATAGCATAGCTAATCATTATGAAACACATTGTACAAATACTGCAACTGCTGAAAACTCAATCAACTGCTGGAAACTCACCTCCTTGACTGCTCCTATAGATTTAATATGTGCAATTTAATTTTATATTTTAATCCAGTAATACAAGGTTAGTGTGAGCAAAAAACAAAACACATTTTTGCTTTTGGAATAAAATCCAATGTGAAGAATCACGATTGCCTGCAAAAATGTGCACTATTGATTTCACGCTTCAGAGCTGGCAAGATGAATCCTTCACAGCCACTTTCTTGAATGATTCCTATATCATCCTCTCCATGTGGATTGTCGGTATTCCATTGGGGGTGATATCTGTACTCATAACTTTTGGCTTCGTTTCAACATTATCACTTGCTGGTTTAATATTTGACGTATATGTCTAACATTATGGTAAAATCAAAGCAAGTACTCAAACAGACATAGACAGCTAAATAATGAAAAGTTTATTTACTACACAAAGGCTATTTTCTGCCCTGGATCTTTGTGTATGCTTCCTTTACCAAGAACTCTCCTCAACTGACTGAAGGTTTTATCAGTCTGTAATAAATATGGAATTTGGACTTCTTAGTAAAATGATTTTAGCAATTGGGCTAGAGACATTTCTGAGCCATTTCAACAGTGAAAAGCTTTACTCAAAGGAATAAGTTTATGAGTAGTTATATTCCATATCCAAAGATTACCTCTTTTCTTAGGGCTGTATTTGGCACTCTTTTTTCAGGGATGCTGTGAAGATCAGCATGACCATACTGCCTAATAAAAGTGTTTAAGAACATGAAGCACTGTCAAGCTGCTCACTAGCTGGCTGGACTTTTCCTAATGTTTCTCTGGGTTCTGACTGACTCCTTAAACATCCCTAATGTTTCTAGTTAACAAAAAAAAAAAAAAAGCCCAAATCTGTGCATTTTGAAAGGGGTATTGCTGTCATCAAAATTAGGTTGTTTACTTCATGCTCATCCACATTCAGCTTCTCATTTTCATGGCAATAAGTGCCTGAAGAAAATTACTGAAATATAGTTATATGTCTCATCTGCATAGTTGGAAGGAATATGGAAATGAATCTTTTGTGTTATAGCTTGCCAATTTGTAAATAAGCACAGTGACTATAAAAAATAAAATCATAGAGTGTTTCATTTCAATCAGAGATTTAATGCCATAATTCTCTGTGTGGTAATATTTTGCTTGTTTTAAGGAAATGACCTGTAAGCTGGGTTGGGGGACTGGAAGAGTCATATGAAAACATGCCTCCAATATCTTTTAAAATCCATATCCACCTTTGTACCAAGAACTACCTTGAGCCATATTTATCTGCATGATAACATCACTGAAGTAAATATTAGGGAGGAATTTAGCTGTGACTTTCTCTCACTTGTTTGTCTGGTGGTGAAGAACACAAAGGAGACAAAGTCTTTCCTATAATTATATTCAAGACACATACTTAACATAAATGAGATGAGGTAATTGCTTCTCGATCTCAAAGTCTCAGGTTCAACAGTGTTTGTTTATAATAATCAGAGATTGGTCTTTGTTTAAAGGGCAATGGTGAAAGGACATTGTCCTTCTCTATTAAAGTATAGAATGGTCCAAGGAGATCTCAAATACAACACACCGAGGATATCAGAATATTAAGTATAATATTGTTATGAAGATACGGTTTAAAAGTCATGCATTTTTTAAAGACATTCTTTAATTATTACTGTAGGTTCAAAGCAAGTGGTTTCAAGGACAGAGCAATGACTCTTTTAGCTGTGAAAGCTTGTAAATGGATAGTGGTACATGCATTGTGCTTCTCAACAAATCTGACCAGTCAATTATAGGTAATTCACATTTCAAAGAGAGTTTGGCTTAGTTTGTGTTCAAGCGATTGAAATTTCTAAGAGATGAAAACAAACATCAGATCTTTGATTCATACAGGAAGGCCAAGTACCAATCTGAATTGTTCTGTCAGAGTTCACACAGGCCTCTTAACCATGGCCTGGATACTAAGGGAGGGTACATGATAACATAACATGTATAGCAATAAGAAATCACATATATCTTCCCCTTATTTTTGTTCCATAAACAGTATATAAGGAGAGAAATATTTGGTAAATATTTCTACAGCTTTGTTTTAGGGCCTGATTAGATTGACAATGCCAGTGCAACTGTTTTCTCTGGGAAACAAGGCCTCTAATAAGCAACGTGTTTCTATATAGAAGAGAATGGAGTCTACTTTAAAATAAAGTCACTTCTACATTTTACAATGAAACACCTGAGAGTCTTAGTTTTGTCCTTTTACCTCCATGTCCCCTGTCCTGTTATGGGAGCTAAATTGAAGGAAGTAAAGAATAGCAAAAAGGGCATGTTTTATTTTTCTCATATCTATGCAAAACCTGCTACAATAGATTATCTGAACAGATAATAACTGAGCCTTTTGTTATCTTTTAATACTAGCTGAAAAGATGAGATTGAATAGTACAAGGAAATAATGGATCATTTCACTATGCAGAACAGAGATAGAAAAGCAATAAAATTATGAGAAAATGACATGCCTGTCACAAGAGTCACCTAGCATGAGAAGGTAATCCTGGTGTTACCTCATGAAGGCATGTGGTGCTGAGCGCCCGTCTGAAAGAGGAGCCATTCTGCCAGCACTTCTGGTCTCTACATTCAGTGGTCTGACTACGATCTCCACCAAATATGTTCACTGACTGTGCAACATAGAGATAAGCCCATAAACACCAAGAGAAATCATGCGCTTCCCTGCTCTTTCGAAACAGAGAATGCGTGTATGGTTTTATTCATTTATTTTTTAAGGTTTCCAAATAGAATGGCCTGGCCTCCAGATTCCTACTCCTTTTCATACCTCTTTGTCTTTGAGAAAAAAAAGATATTTGCATATTACTGAACAACCAAAATAATACCATCAGCACACGTCGCACTGAAATACGTAACCAATGCATGCATTCGGTATGGAGATGTGAAGGCATCTTCTGACTCCACAAAATTCTCCAGATCCCTTCCACAAGGGACAGATGGCCCCTTCCACAAGGGGCTCTTACATAAATATTCTACCCACCCTTAAGTCCTATGTGCACCTCCACTTTAATCAAATACCAATCTTGATGCTGGTAACATAAAAATAACAGATTAGACAACGATTGCTAACAGTCACATCCTTCTCTCCAAGTTACAAATGTTTGTTAATTCACATGCTGGCTAAAACGTAGACTGGGAGAAGATGGCATTGCCTGCTGCTTTGTTCTATACTGTACACAGTCAAATGATGCTTTAATACTGTGACAGCCAAAATAATATTGAAAATGGCTTTCCAAAATAATATTAAATACCTTTCTAATACCTTCTGGAAACAGTTATTTTTCCTATATTTAATCCTTAGGCCGTGCTATATGTATCCTTTCCATAAAATCCATTTGGCTATTGAAAATACAAAATGCTAACTTCTTCACAGGGACAGATTTCTTGTTACTTCCCTGTGAAAATGAAGATGTCCAAATTTACTGTTGGTAAACAGCTTCAGCAAACAGTTTAGCAGGATTGTTCAGATGTTTGCTATGGCTCTTTACTTCAGAGGTTGCTGCTTCTTTCATAAGCTGCGTGTTACCACTGATGAGCTCCTCCTGATGGGAGAAGCAGTGCCTCAGAAGTAGAAGTGACTTAAAACAACAGCACAGCTCATCCTTGATTTAGCAACCCCTCTGAGACTTAAGTGGCTTGCAAACTGTCCAGATGTGAATAATCTGGGTTCCACCGTATATGGATTTCTTATTAAACAACATTTTACTGTTCTGATCTGAAGCAAGCAATCATTTTGAAACAAAGTCACATTAGCAAAACTGCATGACATGTTTACAAGGGGAAGCCTCATGATAATCAACAGTGTCACTAACTTGATATAATTATAGCTCAATTCTCTTAAGTGGTATGTTTTAGTATAATGTTTAATTAGTTGCCCATCACAGAGTATCTTCTCAAACAGTATTCTGGACAGTCCAACCTTCCTAATTGCCATGTGTACCATATCCTATGAGGCACAATTACAATAGTTGCCTATATCATTTAGAAAATGAGCTAGCTGAGAAACAAGACACTGACTAGAAAGATAACTGTCAGATAACACCTGATAACAATTTGCTTAACTGATACTTTATGGGGTTAAAAAGATGTTTCCTTACACTTTTTATGTTTATTTGGATTTATATTTTAATTCTGACTTTAATCTAAATGCTAATGCAGACTAAATTTTGTTTTAATATCTGTTTTAGTTGTCATCCAATGGAAATAGACAAAGCAGACTTCACACCCTGAAAAGCATGTAGCTAATTTAGTTTGAGCCATGGATATACCCAAGAAGGAAGAATATTCTTTAAGTCTTCTATGTTTCATGTCTTGTCATAACATAGTTACTCACAGGGTATAAAGCCACTGAATGTTGAATTTCTCCTTTGTTAGTGAATGCTAATAGCAAAACACCATTGAAGTGATCACATTTTAAAAATATACATGAAATGAAACGAATATATAAGACTATGTAGGACTAAATTATTAGTTTTGTGACTAAAATGTGATCGTTAGCAGAGAATGGAGGGAGGAACCGAAAAAAAAAAACCCATACAAGGCCTAATCAAATAAAACATTTAAAACTGTACTCAATCTTAACCTCTTTTAAGAAAAAGAAATCTATATTCAGAGGGCAACACATAACCATGTGCTTAGCTTTACGCCACTGAGGTCAATCCTACTTCAGACCATGTTCAAAGTGCTGTGCTGAGCTTGGCTCTTGTTTCCTGAAGATGATAGAAATGCAGAAAAGTCTATCATAAAATATGTTTATTTGGAGCTGGTGATAAGCAGGGAGAGAGGAGGAAGGTAGGGATAAAATGGTGCTAAAAAGTAACAAGCATATAAAATATGGCTGTTTTATAGGTCAAAGTGCCCAAGGAAGTTAAAACAAAAAAACATGCACTTGCATTTATTATGGTTCCTTGCCCATATACATAAAGCTAGAGTGGAACAGCTCTCAATAGAGGCTGTTTTTTACTGTAATTCAGGTAGGGTCCATCTTGCTCTCCTGCTCCTTTTCCCAGCCTCCCTATAAGTCTTGTATCTTGCTTGCCATGACTTTGATGCTGTACATTGTTGGGGAGTGGGGAGTCCTCAGCCCAGTAGCCAACTTGGGAGCAGCCTGGTCCATCCAATCAGGCCAGTCATCCTCATAGAGCCTTCTGTCCACCTGTGTCCACACAGCATTCTCCCTTTAAGGGGTTGTGTTGGAGGTATGTGCAATACGGCCTTGGCCCTCTCCTGCCCAACATCCTACTGGAATATGTTGTTAGCATGAAGTTAGCACCACCATCATGGATCTCCAGTGTCATGCTCTTGCCTACCACACCTTTGTATCTTATAATGTTGGGACCTGCTTATGTCAGCTGATGGCATCCTGGCCTGCCCCTCGAAGGATTTCTTCATGGGGCTCTACCTCCCATTACACCCCACATCCTGAATGTTAAATGTCTGGGTCATCTTGTTGTGCAATGGCATGCAACACTGAGCATAAATCACCTTCTCATATATGATTGGGGTGACTGCACATGCAGCTGTCTGAGTCAAATTATATAACTGAATATGAAGGCACTGCACTCTGGGTCCATCTATTGGGCTGAACCTGGGAGAGAAAAACCTTCCAGCACTAATTCATTAAGACTTCTTAGCTTTGTAAATCCAGATCAACTCAGTTATTCAAAGTCCATAGTTTAAATTGACCTTAATCAATTCCTTAATGGTCCACAAGTCGATCAACTCAAATCAATGTATAGTTCCATATACCCGCACTACAAACCCAGCGGTAAGCTTGAAGATAATTACCTCAGGGGAGATCTGAGATCTGGCACCTCACAGAAGCTCCTACAAGGAAAACCACCCCTATTCATAAATCAATTCCACCCAATTTGGACTTCCTCCCCTGGGGCAAGCTGGACTTTACCCTCAAGGCCCCTTTCCTTTTAGCATTTTTTCAGAAAACTGCTGCACCCATGAATTCAGCAAACTTACTTTCTATGCCAGCATTTCTACTAAGGTAAGCCCTCTGCCAATGTAGTGGGGAGTCCTGCCTTTTGCCTCAGGGGTACATGCTGCTGGCACTGAACCCAAGCAGCAGTCCATTAGCACAGGCACCTGCCTTAGTCCCCGCTGTTTGAGTCCTCACCTGGTCAGGAGGATCTCGCTTCATGGAGCTGTACTCCCTTCTTTTTTACATTGGTCCTCCAACTGCTCTGGCCTGTTGTCCCACACTCGCTGCCCACAGATCACCACAGGACTCCGTGGATGAGAGATCCCTCCTGCATCTCGATACCTCGGATGCTGCTGTCTCTCCCCAGATGCCCCTCTCTGAAGACAGAAGTAGCTCATGCCAGATTTCCACCACTGATTCACAGGGAGCACTCACTGCAGAACCACAGTGAGACTCTCCATGCCCCCGCTGGGCTTCCCCTTGCACCTGTGGTGAGTATTCATTGATTTTGGTTTTCGGCATTTCTTCCTTGCACCTCTCTTCTTCCCTCACAGGTTTCTCTCACTGATTTCTAAGGGCTTGTTGGAGCTCCAGCTAACATATCCTAGGACCCTTTTTTGCTCTTTGACTGCACCCTGCCTTAGTTAACTGCTTGAGACCTCAGGTTCTGGGGGCATCGGCCTGGCCTCAAGAGCAGTCCCCCACCTCCTGGTGTTCCATCTCCATATTATAGTTTTTGCCTTATAGCTTCAGGCTGTCCCCTGACCCCAACAGCAGGGGATGCAATTGGGCACCCGTTATCATGGCCTCCTCTTCCCCTGCAGCCACAATTCAGTCCTCTGGTCACAAGTCCAAATCAAACTAATTTTAATTTTTTAATCCTTAATCAAATTAAGGATTAAAAAACACAAGCCAACTGCTTTAAATGAAACCAGTAGTCTCCCCTCTTGGGTAAATGCTGTCCACAGGCTTTACCTGCTTAGGAGCCTTCCTCCCTGGCTCCCTGGACAGCCTAAGTACCTGTCTAATCCCAGCAGTTTCAGCGCTCCTATTCCTACTGCTTCCCCTTGCCCTCACCCCAAATGGCCCCAGGCTGGGTTTAAATCCCAGCCCTTAATCAAGCCTTCTTCCAGTCACCTGACTGGGTCTGCTGCATCCAGTGACCAGTTGCTGCCTGTTGTTCATTAGCCACCTGATCTTCTTAGTCTCAGCTTGGTATGCCTACACTGCTATTTGTAACTGCCTACCGTATCAAGCCCCATTAGTAACAGGGAAAATGTTCCCCGTTACACTTACCACCACTACTGCAGCTCTAATGCCCATTTTTCTGTGTCCTAGGTTGCATCAGAAGAATGCAGCATGAGTCATAGTCTGTCTCCTTCAGGGTGAGTGTGGAGCAATGCACACTGGGATGCTGGAGAAAAGCATGGTGGTTTCTACTGAAGAGGTAACTACAAGCATTTGTTTCTCTGGTAGAAATGATCACAGCTCACTTCTGCCTCATTGGAGATTGCAAAAGTTTATATCAGGGCCTTCATTTTTGGTTGCATAGAAAATGTTTGAATGTTTGTATGCTTAAGATTTCTACTGGTGGATTTGCAGTTCTATCACTAAAAGCATAATGCTTGAATAAACACTTAGGCCCTTATACGTGTACATAAGATCTGCCTCTCCTCCACTTGTCAAGTCCTCAGAACTGAACAGTCACGTTACCACATGGTTGCATTAAAGGGTCCTGATCCCAAACTGCAGTCTCTAGGTGTGCTTGTTGCATAACAGCATATCAATTCTATACTTTGAGAATTGCACACAACCAGTATGATTCATAGTATATCCACTAATTTGAGCTACAATATTACATCTTTTGCACACATACTTTTGCTTAGGGAAAGTAGTAAAACAATGAAAAATATTATTTTCATAAGCCCTGCAAGCTGTTCTTTTTATTAGTCATGTGTATTTTTTGTAAAAATGAAAAAAGTGCATCCTTATTGTTTGGTCTACAAAGTTATAGCAAAACCCATTTTTGTCTCAGCTTGGGCAAGGTAATGCTGGCAAAATAATAAACTAAAATCAGAGTGAATAGAAAACACTTATATTTTAGATTAGAAAAACCGTTTCATAAATGCATTCCGTCATGGATGAGATAGTCTTTTAACACTGCTCCCTTAATATTGGTGATAAATCTGTCAGAGCTATTTCTTTTTTTTCAGAGGGCTACTCATTCCATACTATTCGGGTTACTTGTGTTTTTTCCATATACTGAAAACAGTGGCTGCAGACAGAAATTACAATTTTCACCAGATCTGGCCATAGAAAGCAATTTATAACTGTGACCAAACACAAGCATACGGCTGCAAATAGTTTAAAAAATGGCTGATTGGGTGAAAACCTGACCCCTCATTGCATGAGGTATCAGATAAAGATATTTCCTAATATAGTGTCTTTTGTCACTTGTGTCTGCGGAGCTCCCAGACTGTCACTAGTTTCAGAATGGGAGGGGGGAGAAAGGGAGGAGAGGGAGGTCAGTCTGGAGGTTTTTCACCCCCCCAGAGGCTCTAATTCACCCACCCACCCAATGGCAGATTAAGATTTATTGGGGCCCTGGGCAAACAGAAAATTGGAGGCCTCCCACATGCCATTATAATCATGAATGTATCAAAAAGTGCCACCACCACCATTTTTAAGTGCAGGAACACTGATAAATGAGATGCTGTGGCACTTTAATTAGAGGGGCCTGGCTGCAGGGAAGGAGTGGCCTGTTTTCTCCAGGCCCAGAGCTTGGCCCAGAGATCACCCACCCCTGGGCAACCACGAAGGCACATACTTCCCTCTTAGCCCAGCTGGGAAGGCTCAGGCAGTTGCCCCTTGGCACTTTTACTCCAGCTCCTTCCTCTCCTGGTGCTGCTGATGCCAAGGGCAGGGAGGGCCTCTGTGCTCTTCAGGAGAGGCTGAATGAACCCAGTTGGGCTCAGGGTGGGGTGGCACATGCCTGCCTCTCCTCCCCTCCCCCCTGCTACAGCCAAAGCAGAGCTGAGCAGGATGAGGGTGGATGTGGTCTGCCACCTGTGGGTTCAGGGCTCTCCACTCTGCTGCCTTTTCCCTGAGGCCTCATGCTGGCCATGTGCCTCATGCCCACCCAGAAGCAGGAGGCCCACCCCACCAGCCCCACTGCTGCCAGGTGGGCAGGGGACATGTGGTTGGTACAGGGTTCCCAAGGGAACAGCAGCAGAGCAGGGAGCCCAGAGCAGGCAGCCTGCATCTGCCCTGCACACAAATCGGGGGGGGGGGGGGACACATGCAAGAGAAGGTTGAGAGGAGACCTTGTCGCTGCCTATAAGTTAATCATGGGGGCACAGAAGGGAATTGGTGAGGCTTTACTCACCAAGGTGCCCCTGGGGGTTACAAGAAATAATGGCCACAAGCTAGCAGAGAGCAGATTTAGATTAGACACTAGGAAGAACTTCACAGTTAGAGTGGCCAATGTCTGGAACGGGCTCCCAAGGGAGATGGTGCTCTCCCCTACCCTGGGGGTCTTCAAGAGGAGGTTAGATAGGCATCTAGCTGGGGTCATCTAAACCCAGCACTCTTTCCTGCCTATGCAGGGGGTCAGACTCGATGATCTATTGAGGTTCCTTCCGACCCTAACATCTATGAATCTATGCCCCCCATCCCTCCCCTGAGAGGTGCATGCCATGGCAGGGAGCCACCTCCCCTCCACCCTCTCCCCCCATGACCCCTAGATAAGCCACCCTCTGCTTTGTCTCACTCTGCTCCCTGGCCACAGATCCTGCATCCCCTGCCCCGCCTCACTCCCTCCCTCTCTCACTGTGGAGGCCTCGATCAGGCCCCCCATGTCCCTTCCACCCTGTATGCCCCTTCCCCTCCATAGATTTACCTACAGAGAGATACTCTTCATGCTGCTTGGCTGTTTCCCTGGCCACATACATGCATGCGGCTATGCACACAGGTCCCCTGCATGCTATGTCCCTCTCATGGCAGCCTCAAGCAGGACCCCCTGCAGGCTAGAATGCTGGCTACCTACAAGGAAAAACCTGTTGTTTCCTGAGGGGACCCAGGGGTCCCCTGATTGGCAGAGGCCCCTGGGCCCAGGCTCCCTGGGTCCATATGTTAATCTGCTTCTGACTCCACCTTTCAGCACCAGCTGGGGAGCCCCCCAGAATGACCTGCCTCCACTGCCTCCCCCCACTTCTGAAAACACCAGTACTGGCAGAGAGCCTAGCCATTGTTAAGGGAACCTGGCTGCAGGCTCTCAGCCACAGCTGGATTCCCCTCCCCTGGAACCAACAGTGAACTTCTGTTTGGTCTGAGGTAAGGTTGTAACTCAGAACATTTTGCAAAATCATTCTGAGTGATCATTCAAGAGCTGGGAGCTGCACTTTTGTCTACACCCAAAATTTGTTTTCACTTTTATAAGACTAAGATGAGCATTAATCATGGAAAGAGTTTTAAGGAGCAGAGGGTCCCCCAAGTTGTTAAAAGTGAGATACATTTAACCTGACAGAAATGACATATCCTGGTGCTTAATAGTTTGCCATTCCTTGTTGCTATTATTTCAAATGTATTATATTAAAGGTGCCTGTTTTACTTGGATACTAGAAGTACATTTTTTCTTGACACTCCTGATTCAAAAGTGAACAGTAGAGTTGAACAGCAACTGAAGCAAGGACTAGATTAGGTCTGAAGCCATGAACCCCATGAACAGATACTTCCCAGAAACATCAAGTAAACATCAAGCAAATTAATTAAAATATGCAAATACTGTATGCCATGATTATTGCAAATGGTTATGTAAGTCCATTCCTTAAAAAAATACTAAACTAATCACAGTTAACTGATCATTAGGTAATATGAAGTGATTCTTCAGTAAACTGTCACAACTCATGACTAATAACTGATTAACTATTGTATATAAAAAACACTATATAGTTCCTTCTTAGCTGTAAAGCAATTTCAATTTCATACATGCCACTTAATGTTATCATTTTTAACAGGGAAGTGAAGTCCTGACTGTAATGCAGTGTTTCCTTCTGTGTTAATGAACACTGACATTAGAGCTCAATTAGTAATGACACTAATATAATCTCATTTGCTCTTAGTAGCATGCACCTCTCTCAGTGCACAAAATGACAGTGTCACAAAGAAATACTGTACATGTTGATAAAGTTCATGGGGTGGCATTTCTTTCCAGAGCAGAAAATAGCAGGGGAAATCACTAATTGTGTCTCCATGTAGCTTAATCTATATTGTAAATGGTGGCAAGAGATGGAGCAACTTGAATAAAATAATCAGTGCAACTTAAAAAAACCCCACGCATCACATGCTTGCAATACTTTAAGATTGTCAGTCCATATGCATATATTTAAAATTAAACTACAGCTCTTTTAATATGAGCATTAAGAAGCATGCTAACTTAAGTATATGGAGAGGGTTTTTTGCTCTCTCTCTTTTTGCAGGTTTTGATTTTCTCTTTTTGGAACATTTAGGCAACACATTTGTTTCAGGCTAATAATTAATAACAAAATAAATCTCTGGAGAAAATCATTAGGTTCTATTAAACTCCCATTCTGGAAACTCAATCAGCAAAATTTAGATTCTAGATGATAGGTAATTAAGGTTCTTCACTGAATATAGATTGATTAGCATGGGTATGTGCTGAATTGTGAAATATCTGATAGGAGACAGATCATAATCAATATGAAGTTATCAATATGCTCAATAATACAACTCAGTTTTAGGGGTCCAATCCATCTTCCCCTAAAGGCATTGGAAATCAGAGTAGCATTCAAGGTTTTATATAGGGCATCGTGATTTTCTCCCATTTATGCAAAGGTACTGCAGATATCAAATCCATGGGTTTTTATTTGCAGCCCTTAGTCAGCCTGCAAGTTTTTTTCTGAATTATCCCTTATAACATTGCAGGGATATGGATGCAAGCAATGTGAAACACAGAGAAGACTATAGAGGAATCTTTGTCTCAATCTTGAAAGCCACCAACTATGTACAGTAGAAGCATAACTAGCAAGTTCTGTACCCTGAGCAAAACGTACCTGAGGATGGTAAGGTGGGATGGGATACTATGCCATGGACAAAACCTTGACTGTGACATGAACTATGAGACTATAGCAGTAAGTTATGAGAAGAGAAAAACCAAGACAAGAACCAGATCTGAAGAAGGACAAGCTGAACATATGCAGAAGACTAACAATGATAAAGTGGGTGAGAAAAGGAACAGCAGTATTTAGAGTAGGGGTGGGCAAAATGACAGATCTGGCCAACAGCTGGACTCCATTTCTCAGCAGCACCTGCCTAATCTGCTGTGGGCAGTTTCCATGGAGACCCCAGCAGTGGCAACAGCACAGGGTCACGGTCATGGTTTCCATGGAGATCATCCCCAGCAGTGCTGGCAGGGCGCGCAGCTGGGTGGGGAGCTATTCTGTGACTGGGATCTTGCGGCGGTGACAGTGTGATCTAGACCTGGGACAGAACCACGATCTGCTGCCTGCACTTCCCTGCCCAGCTTATTTTAACATGCATTAAAGTATCACAAAAAAGATGTGCTTTTGCTAATGTGCATTAAAATAGGATAACATGCCTTTTTCTAGTACCTCACAATGGAGGTACAAAATTGAATGTGCATCACCAAAAGCGCAAGTACATGTGGAGCACATATATTGACACATCCTGGCAGTCTCGCATGTCACGTGTATCAGTAGTACAGTGCATCTGTGCACTGAGAAAATGATGGCAGTGTGCTTTGAAATAAAACATGTTCAATGTGCTTTAGTTTGAAGTGTCCTGTCACCATTTTCTCAGTGTGGGGATGCACTGTGCTGCTAAAACACGACACACCTGTGCTTTTAATTAGCACAGCTCACAAATTTAAAAACACCCAGTGCCACGTCAGGATCACATGTAAAAATGCCCTATTATACTATATTATAATGCATGTACAAGGGAGCCAAATTAAGGGTTGCAGAGGCAAAGTTTAATTATGGCATTTCCTAACTTTAGAGTTCTTGACTTTGGAAACTGATGTTCTCTAGCAGTTATTTTGGATGCAGTACATATATATTTGAAAACAACATTTATGGTGTTATTCTCCCAGGCTATGGCACATCAAAGAAGGCAGCAGGAAGAAAATTCATGCAGATTAGAAGAAAGCATGAGGCAAGTAACCATGTTGATTGGTGAGAGGGAAAGAATAAAAGGCCAGTTCCCAAATGATATAAATCAATATAGATTCAGCTGAGCCATGCCAGTTTACACCAACTGAGAATTTGGTCCAGAAGTTACTAATCAAATAAACTGATCGCTGCTAGCAGTGCAGAAGCTTTTGCTGCAATAATGACTAGTAAATAGCCAATAATTATATTTTAAAAAATCTTCTAATACTGGGTGTCTCCAGCTAGAAAACTAGAAGTAATTGTCAATTACTTCAAAGCAACTGGATCTGATATTTGGAATTTAAATGATAAAAAAATGACAGCTTCATATTAGCTTGGGTATCACTGTTTCAGCAGCATGTAGTGCCAGTGCCACTCTGTGAAAAGAAAAAAAAGAGAGACAGAAAAAGAAAGAGGAAAGTGTTCAGTAATGCAAGAAGGGAAAGAGGAAAGGGAAGGAAAAATGTTGCTTCACTTTGTTATGGATTTTCTAATGAACTCTTTTCCCAGTAACCTACCCTAAACAAAATAATTGGCTTCTGGTTCAACCGCTTCTCTGGAGGCATAATAAAAAGGGATAGATATATAATCTGGGATGTTTTCCAGGTTTCTCAAATACAATCTACAGTTTCCATTTCTCAGCATGTATTTCTAATACATGGCCTGACTTTACAATGGTAATGCCATGCAATTTTATAATGGAGGTGAAGCTTTAAAATTGTAAAGGTTGTACATTATAATACATTGTTCTTTTGACATCAGTATAAAATAAAAGGATTTTCTCCCTCTGGAGCAAATCCAGTCTACCCCTCCTTGGACATTGTATTCCAATAGCAGTGGAACTCAGTGTGACTGCAGAGCACAGAGAAGATAGTGTCCGGGGCTGAGCATGAGGTTGTCTGCTTTTTATGCAAAGGCCAGATATACTTAGGTTTCTCCTGCACCGTGGAAGTGGAGGAAACAAAAGACTACTGGATCTCCTTTTGTGTGAAACACTCTGCCCATGCCATGCATTGAGGCCTTGAAAATTTGATTCATCCTTTGGACTGAAGTAGTCAATTTTGTCTCAGTAGGACGGGAGGAAATATTTCCATGAAAATACCTAGTACACGGCATGTTATTCAGTCTAAATTTGGCCTTTGATATATTCCCTTACTATACAATTGCCAGCAACTGAAACATTACAATGTGTTATATAATTAATATTGGCAGGAGTTCAGAACAGGTATAGGAAGAATAAATAAAAGCCCTATTCAGGACCCTGGATCTTGAAAATTGTTTTTTACAGACAGCTGATGAGAATGATGGGGAAGGACTCTGACACCGAGATGCTCCAGTGTCACGACTATCCCTTGCTCCACAGGGACACAATTTATGAACCTTGGCTATTTGTCTTTTCTGGAGTTTTACTTCTTGTAACTAAGTCTTTTTTCTTTTCTTTTTATCTTAAGTATTAGATAGAAATCCTCTGTATTACAATGTACAGCTTGGTCTTAGGAGTACTTTCTTTCCTTAACTTTTGATTTGCTTTGTAAGTCCCCAGTCTCCCTCTTTATCTTTCTCCCAGTCCTCTCTCTCACTTCCTCATATAAAAGTGCTAGTTTTATGCATTGTATCCCATGCCTAGTGGTATTATAATGTCCAGAGATAATGCTTTTTGTACTTGCCATCACAAAAAGACAAAAAAACCCAACAAAAAAGAGAGAAAGAGAAAAAGAAATGGTGTGTGTCACCTATTAATGGCAGTTTATTTTAAATTAATAAGTTTCTGAATGATAGATTCTACTTTTCATCCATTTTTTGCTGACTGCAGACATGACTGTTCTAAATATAAAGTGATATTAAATATTGATTAAAGTCGATGTTCTCTAAACAAAAGGACTAGGAAATATAAGTACCAAGAGTAGTTCATTATCAGTTGATTTGGATGAGTTTAATAAAATCTTGTCTTGTGTTTTTCTACAGTCTCTCCCTATTTTATATAAACACAATCCCTTTTAAAAAAGCACATAGGAATGCTATAAAAGCTAAATGATCTCATGGTATTGTATAATATAGGCATGATCCTACAATCCTTATGCATTCAGGTAGCTGCACTGACATAGCAAGACTCAGCCTATATTTTAGAGACATGGTTATCCGTGTTAGTATGAAATCAAGTAGACCACATCCAAACAAGCACGGCTGTGCGGTATGTGGTGCTGCAGACATATCTGCGATGCCACATACTGCATATTCAGTTGTTTTCCATACTGCAAAGGAGCAGCGTGGATTTTTGTTTTTTTACCCCTGGATATCCCTGCCCACATTTTATTTATATATATCAGATGAAGTGAGCTTCAGGGTAGATTTGTACAGCTAGAAAGATTTAAAATGTGGGCAGTGTAGATTTGTATAGATTGACTGTTAGATCGATCTATACAAATATGCCCTGCCCACATTTTAAATCCTGTCCCCATTTTAAATGTATTCAGTATGTTAGACTAGATAGCATTAAAACTTCCCAATTTATATCTGAGTTATGTATTTGGGAGCATACATTTTAGATTTTTAAAAACCTTTCAAAATGCAGACAAGATACAGGAAATATTATGTGAAGCCAATTTATGTTAGGGTGGCTGTGGCAAAGTGGGGCTCCCTGCCACAGTGCTAGGTTCCCCACTTGCCTTTGGGCACATCCCCCACCTGACTCTCCTGCCATGCCTTGTTATTAATTGATTAACTATCTTAATTAGGTGGAAGGCTGCCCATTTACTGCCCCAAGGCCAGGGGGCACTGTCTGCAGCTCCGTACCTTCCCTACACCACAGCCCATGCTTTGCAGATGGCATCCAGATGTTATAGTGCTCCCAGCCTACAGCCAAACCAAGCTTAGGCTGTGCCATCAGGCCTCAGTCACACACACATTCACACCGCCCCCCTCTCACTAGGGCCTCTCACACTCCACCCTCTCTCACACATCCACGACTCATTCTGCCTTGCTCCCTCTTGGAGTGGGTCTCTTAGGCCATAGGCTTAGCTACTACATCCCATGGGTGGCAGATGTACCATCTTTTGGACCTCTCCCATGACCCTCACTGGGGTAGTGGCCAGCCAATTACCCGACTGGGTCTAAGCTTACTCTGGCCCCTTCCAGGGGCAACTCAATACATTGAAACATACTGGGCACTCTGCCCTCTGGTTCTTCTCCCCCCACACTGGGGTCATCTCTGCCCCCTTTCTGAGGCTACCCCTCACCAGGGCATTGTTATACGGCACCACAACTGGTGCTCCAGGGTATCACAGGGGACTCTCACTTCTCCCCTGGAGGAGCATGTCAATGTGTTACATTCTGCCCGCCCGCTTCACTCGAGGCTACTCATCTCTGCCCCCTTCATCTGGGATTCCACACTGCCCCCTCGCTTGGGGCCACATGGGCTCAGTGGCCATAGCCATGCCTGGCCCCAACTATCTTTCAATAGGGTCTTGCACCCCACAGGGCTCAGGTGGCTGCAGCCATGCCTGGCCTCCACTCTCCCTCGCTGGGGTCTCTCAGGGTCTTGTACCCCCCCAGGGCTCAGGTGGCTATAGCCGTGCCTGGCCCCCAACTGCCCCCAGTGTTACACAAACCCACCCAAAGCTGAGGGCTACGGTTAAGGCACCCCTACCCACCTTTCACTGGGGTGATCACTGGCCTGGAATTTCCTGGGGGCTCCCACATCACTGAGAGCCCCACCAGGCCACCCACTCCTGGCAGGGTGCAGTTTTAGGTCATGCCCAGGACCAGGAGCCTCCTAGCCATCCCCTACAGCTCCTCCCTTACCTCCAAGGCTGTTATGGAGTCTCACAACCAGGTGACATTGCTGCCTGCACTGCCAACAGTAAACTGCCCTGTTTACATGGGCAGCCAGAGCTCTAAAATGGCCCCTGCAATCAGGCACCTGCTGGCTGCTTGGCCTAGGTCTTAAAGTGGCCGGCACTAACAGTGCCCTGCCACACACCTCCCCCCTTAAAATGGTAACCGGGGGAGGTTTCCACTGCTGCTCTTCCAAAGCAGGCTCCCCTCAGAGCCTGAGAGAGCCCTCAAGTGGCAAGCACCCCCAAAGGTGTTCTGCCACACACCTCCCCCCTTAGAATGAGATCTGGGGGGCTTCACTTGGCTGCCTTCCCTGCTGGGCTTGGCCCCAGCCTACTGCAGCCCCTGCAACATGGCGAGCACCCCAAATGTGCTCCGCAACAGCGGCCCAAAGATATACTTTTATATCCCAAAGCTGACTAATAGCACCATGGTTATTAACAGTGGTGGGAAACAGGCTCCTTTAGGCTGGTGCATCCCTACCTCATACAGGTGGAAATGTGTGTGACACTAGAGTTTCTCCCCATGTTCTTACCCAGCATTTCCCTCATTTGTTCTACAGGAAAGACAGTGAGATAAAGCTACAAGATAGAGAAGGGACCCCATATCTTCTCATGCTGAAAATGGAAAACTAGCACATTTTGATTTGAAAACTGAACCAAAAACTTTAGGTCAAAATAGCAACAAAAAAAATCTTTTCGCTTTGACATTTCAAACTCAAATACTGTATATTTCATTAAAAAGAATCCTCAGTACTTAGTCATAAGAGTTCATTCACCTGGATCAGGCTGCAGAATGAAGGAAAAAGACATTGCCTGGAGTAGTCCAAGGTTTGCCTCACAAAATGAAATGGAGTAATAAACCAGAAACTACATCACTGTATTGTGTCACATACCAAGCACCCCCAAATAAGACATGCACTTTGTTTTTGGAAGGTGGAATGATTGGGGGAAAAAAAAAAAGATTTTTCAGTGAACCTACTCTAAGTACTCTCACAGGGAAAACACAGACAGCTGCAGTAAAAGGAGAGCAAAAATTATGGCTGGTCTGTTAACCCCTTAGCTACAGGATGCAGAAGGAACTATAGGCTGTCACCTTGCTCAAGAAGAGGGGCTGGGCAGTTCCGCCTCAGGAGGATTGGTCCCTATAATCTTCACTTATCATCATTTACAATTCCCCCCCCCCCCCCCCGATTTCCAGCAGCTAATTTTCAGGGGGAAAGTATATATCATACACATGTAAATATGGTATGCTAGAATTATTTTCTATACATTTCTCTTAAATATAGATTCACATCTAATTCTCATCTAATCGTTCATAACTTGTAACTACCCTGTTTTAGCCAATTCATAGTAGTTCTTGAGGAGCAGAATAAGTCTACTCTTGGAAAGTGATCTTTTTTGGGGGTGGGACAAGATCTGGCATTTTGATTTAAGATGATATAAAATATAATGCAATATCTTTCTTTGATAAAATGGCTTACATTCTAAAACAATGGACTACAGCACAATGATTTACCTGGACCTTAAATAGATATAACCTTTGATATAATTCCAGACATCAAATTATTCATTAAGAATTGTAAGGTTAGTAAGGATCTGGCTAAATGGGGGCAATATGAAATTTTGCTGAAAGGAGGACTGCTGGGCTGCATAGTAGTTATTAACTTATTTCTTCAAGTATCAGTCTTGAGAATGATGCTATTTAATATTTTCATTAGTGACCTTGGCACAAAAAGTCACAATGTGCTAATGAAACATATTAATACCACAAAATTGGGAGTCATCACAGAAGAAAATCAGAATAATGTAAAGAAAAAAAATGATGACCTGGAGGACTGAAGTAATAGAATTGGGATGAAATTTCATAATAAAATTGCTGGGGGTTAAAGGGAGAAAGATCCCTGAGAAGGTCACACCCAATAGATGCTCCTGGAGCAACAGGCTGACGCATCGTCAGAAGGATAACTAATGGAATATTACCAACACTTCAGGCATGTTCATTTGCTGCTTACATTACTTGCCAATAGCTGTGCTGTTCATTGAAATATTGATAAGTCAATCATAGAAAAAGAGACAAAATAATCCAATACTCCACTAAACATAAAAACAAAATAAATGTGACAAAACAAATATTCATATATAGACAGCTATATAATAAGGCTTCTGGGTTACATACCAGGGACAATATTATGCTGAAAAGAAGGTACTTGAGGTCTCTGAACAGCATGGACTTGACTGGTACCTTTTTGGTGGATTTCCCAAATGACAGTAAGGTGCTTTGCCAAGCATGCTATAGCTTATGATATGGCTATTGTCATGTTGCATATTGTCAATACAGGGTGTGTCTATACGAGACGCGTGAATCTACATTAGCCTGATTGGATGACCATTACGGGCATGCACATACATGTGTGTGCCCTTAGTGCTCATTAAAAATGATTAAACTAAGCTAATCGTGCCTAAATTTGATACCATCAAGTGCTGGTATCAAATTTAGGCATGATTAGTTAAAACGCATTAATGCATGTGTAGACACAACCCAACACTAACTTTAGTGCCGGGTCTGCCCAAACACTAGGGGCACATAGCAGGGCTGAAGGGTCTTGGCACTAACTTTTGTGCTAAGTGCATTAACTCTAGTGCCAAGTGCACTAACATTAGTGCCAAGTCTCTGCACATATGGACACTCGCCAAAAATCGCTTACTGCACAGTAGCTTAATGTGCATTACATTTAGTTGCACTTAAATGCACGTGTAGATGTGCCCAAAATATTTTACCATATCTATGATGGTGTGACAGGGGGCAAACTCAAGGCCCTATCTCAAATCGGCCCACCCACCTGCCTAGGGCAGCGTGCCCTGACTCGCCTGCCATGACTTGAATGTTAACATTATTTATTAAGTGGGAGGCTGCCCTTATGCTACCCCAATGCCAGGGGGTGCTATCCATGCCTCCAAACCTCTGCTACATTGTAGCTCATGCCTCACACATAGTATTTCAATATTATCTTCCTAACAAAGTATTGGCCTAACTTGGCTTCCTGTGGTCACTGGGCTCTACAGCCTCTGTCACTGTGCCCTCTCTAGCACTGGGCTCTCTAAAGCCCTAAAGTGAAACTCTCTCTCGTGCTAGGCTCTCTGCAGCTCTATAGTGGTGCCCTCTCCAGTGCTGGGGCTCTACACACTAGTGTGCCCCAATGAGGCCTCTTCCTCTCCAGTGAGCCTCATCCTGGTCCAAATAACAATGTAAATATGAGCCCCTGGGCTAGAACTTAACAATAACAATAATACTGGAGGCCGCAATCTGCCCCTTTAAGAAGGCAAGCTTCTCCCTCAGCAATGTGTACCTCCTAGCCCCAGTTACTTTAGGGGCTCCTAGAGTCCATCAGTCTTACCAGCAGCAGAGCAGGCAACCCAGCATCTCCAAGCAGTCTTTTTCTGCAAGAGCTCCTTCCCCTGGCTGCTGCCACAGAACTAACTTTTGCCAGCCCCAGCTGGGACTTATATGAGCCCAGGGCCCTGCCTCCTTCCAATCAGCTGACCAGGTGCAGGTGCTAGCTAGTTCCCTCATAAGCCAGCTGGCTGCCAAGAGTACCTGTAGCTGCAGAACACTGCCTTGCTCTCAGGGCTCTCTAGCTCGGCTGCTTCTGCTCTTAAAGGAGCGGGCACACTTTAGTGCCCTGTGACAGACCGCAACTCATTCAACCAAGTCTCCTCTCCTCTGGAAGGCAGAATTACAGCAAGGGACTTGTACTTAATAACTAATAACAAGAATTTCATCTATAGTGAGAGTTGACCTGCTAGAAAAAAAAAATAGGGAATTTAAAACATCTAGGTCTATTAGTCACTCACTGAATGAGTATTGGCCACCAATGTGATGTAGCAACATACAAGATCTCATCTGGACCACTATATACAATTTTGTTTACCTATATTCAAGAAAGATTAATCAAAAGGGTAAAAGGGAACAGAATTCTTATTTTTTGAGGGGATAATAGAGAAACTTTGCTCATTAAGCCTTGCAAAATGAAGGTTGAGAGGGGATATTATTCCTTTCTACAAATACAACATGTTGGTAAACACCAAGGAAGAAGAAGAGTTATTTAATTTAAAGAGCAACACTGAGACAAAAATAAAAAAAATATATAGCTTGGTCAGAAGGGTTTTAACCATAAGAGGATTGAGGTTCTGGAATAACCTTTCCCGGTTCAGAGACAAGATATGCAATGGTTTAATGTATTAACAATTTATTAACAAGTTATTACCATGTGAAAGAACAGGGATCAGTGATCCAGGAGAGTGGCAGAGGAGATTGTGCTGCCAGGTCTGAGGAAGGGCCTCAAGGACCCCAAGGATTGCCGGAGAGTTTCTTCTGGGCATAAGTACTTACCTTGTCGGGAATGAGAGGTGGAAGCACAGGACTTGCTGGAGCCACAGAAGACATGATTTATTAGTTCCTGCCAGCTCCAGTTGGCTGGGCACTCAATGAATGATGTCAGAAAAATGCATCCAGCAATGGCTGCAGAGGAGGAAGAGAGACACAGAGAATGGAGAGGTTATTGAATGAGCAGATGCTCAGACTATGCCCCAGCAGGGGCAAAAGAGGAGAGTGGTAAACTCTTTCCTTTTTGAGGCTCAGAAGAGTCTCTTTATCCCCAGAGTTCAGTGCTGAGAAGATGTGCCAGTGTTCGCAGAGCTGCAGACAGCCAGGGTTGAGAAGACCTACAGGAGCAGAGAACAATGCAAGCAGTTGTATTTTTGGGCTGCCGATTGTGGGGAATCCCAAGGCCAGGTACTCTGTTACCAACCTAAGGATATTTCTTTCATCTAAATGGACATACCCCAATCAGGGGTCCAATGGCTGTGGGCAGTTAAGTTGCACAAGCTCAAGAACTTGGACTACGTTGTGACAGACAGCTAGCAATAAGTCCCTGTAGACTGAGTCAAGGTCGAGTCTTCACACCCGTTGCCAATACTTATCTGTGACCCAAAAGCAGGTCATAGTGTGTGGGGACTGTACCATCAGGTTGGTGCCAGTCTGGGGTGCAAGGGGAGGCAGAGCCCCAAAGAACATCAGTTAGCCAGGGATCAATAGACGTTCAGGCCAGCAAGCCTCTCTATTTACCTTTAACATCCAGTCATAGCAGACAAGATAGGGTGGACGTGCTGTTGAACATCTGATATAAGATACCTACTTGGGATCTAATGGCAAGCATGCACCTAATTCCATTAGGTAAGTAAGCAAACTGCTCCTATAACCCTCTATCACTTAAAAAGAAGCCCCTTTTAGTCATATATGTTTTTTGCTATCAGCTTTCAAGATGATGCAAGTGTATATATTTAGAAGAAAAATACTGTCCTTCTATTGTTGGATCTGCCATGGGTGACCTCTACTACTAGTTGATGTCTGATAAAATTATTCGAGGTATTTAAACACCTTAAATACATGTACATGGTTGAGAATTCAAAAATAATTTGCTGGGCAGGTACAAGAGATAGAAAATTACTGAAGATAGATTATTGGATGGGAGGGAAGCACGGAGGAAGAAGTGAGAGCTGTAGGTAAATTAAGGGAGCATTGTCAAATGGTATGATCAATACTGAAGGAGAAAAGGCACTGATCAGTGAAAAGGAACAAGAAATTCAAAGGAACTTGGATCAGGCCATATCGAAAGAGACTATTCAATGTTAATACTTTTCATTATGCATTTCTGCAAACATAGGTACAATATCTAGTTCTTTAAGTGGGATAATCCACAGGCTCATTTTTTTTTTTTTATAAAGTATATCATTTTTATGTCAACTATCTGAGGCATGAAGATTCCCTCAATGACGAGGCGACGAGTGCTCGTCATAGGCGACTCCATCCTGAGAGGTACGGAAGGACCCATCTGTCACCAGGACCCCTCGGCACGAGAGGTATGCTGCCTCCCTGGAGCAAAGATTCGGGATGTGACGGAGGTAATCCAGGCCAGGATCAAGCCCACCGATTACTACCCCGTGGTCCTAGTCCATGTGGGTACTAATGATGCGGCCAGGAGAACCCCCGATCACCTGATGGCGGGCTACAATGCTCTGGGTGGCGTGCTGAAGGAGTTCGGTGCACAGGTAGTTTTCTCTTCCATCCTACCAGTGACCGGACGAGGAAGACGGCAGGAGAACTGCATCCGAGAAACCAACTGGCGGCTTCGGAAGTATTGTCTCGAGGCAGGCTTCGGCTTCCTGGACAACGACCCGCACATCACGACGAGGGACATGCTCAGCTGGGATGGGCTTCACCTGTCCCCCAAAGGTAAGTGTGTGTTTTTTTCTAGGTTGGTGGATCTCCTCCAGCGGGCTTTAAACTAGGCTCGTCGGGGGGAGGGGAGTACGAGGGCAGGGTAAGCTGTGGACCACCAAACCATGTGGCACCCACAAGGACAGCCCAGCCTGAAGAAAGAGAGCATTGGAAACCTGAAAGCCATGGGGAGACCAGCACTACAGAACAGGTAAGAAACAAGAACGTAAGAAACAATGGGCCCCTTGGGACTTGGAGCGGGGGGGCAGCAAAGGCACCAGTCGCAGGGCTCAAGTGCCTATATAATAATGTTAGGAACATGGGGAACAAGCAGGATGAACTAGTGCTCCTGCTTGCACTAAACACCTATGACTTAGTGGGGCTAACAGAAACCTGGTGGGATTCATCCCATGACTGGGCGGTACATATTGAGGGCTATAGATTGTACAGAAAGGACAGGGTGGGGAAGAAAGGGGGGGGGGGTTGCACTTTATGTCAGTAAGCAATATACATCAACCTTCATCAAGACAGAATCCAAGGTTGAGGAAGTAGAAGGATTGTGGGTTAGGCTACATGGGGGGCAAGGAGAAAGGGATTTGGTGGTAGGGGTCTGCTACAGACCCCCACACCAAGGGGAAGAAATAGATGTGGGGCTCCTGAGGCAACTCTCGGAGACCATAAAAGCTAAAGAGGCGGTAGTCATGGGGGACCTAAACTACCCGGACATCTGCTGGGAGACACAGACAGCAAGGTCCCATCGCTCATGCAGGTTTCTAACCTGTGTACAGGACCTCCACCTGACACAGGAGGTGCATGGTCCCACTAGGGGGAATGCCATACTGGATCTGTTATTGGCAACAGGGGATGACATGATAGGGGACCTCCAGATCGGTAGCCATTTGGGAGACAGTGATCACCTAATAATAGAATTCAACATAAGAGGTCGAGTGGGTAAGGTAACTAGTAGGGTGAAAGTGCTAGACTTTAGGAAAGCTGATCTCAATGCACTCAGGCGATTAGTCAAGGACGCACTGCAGAGTAGGAGTTTTGAAGGGATGGGAGCCCAAGAAGGGTGGCTGTGCCTTAAGGAAACGATCCTTCGGGCACAAAGCAAGACGATCCCCGAGCGAGGCAAAAAAGGGAAAGGGGCCAGGAGGCTTCCATGGCTGACCAGAGAAATCTAGGGCAGCCTAAGGGCCAAAAGGGGAGCACATAAAAAGTGGAAACAAAGTGAGATTACTAAAGACGAATATACCTCCTCTGCTCGTGCTTGTAGGGAGGCAGTTAGACGGGCCAAAGCTACCATGGAGCTGAGGATGGCAACCCAAGTAAAAGACAACAAGAAATTGTTTTTTAGATATATTGGGAGTAAAAGGAAGGCCCAGGGAGGAATAGGACCCCTGCTAAATGGGCAGAAACAATTGGTGACAGACAGGGGGGACAAGGCTGAACTCCTCAACGAGTTCTTTGCCTCAGTGTTCCTAAGTGAGGGGCACGACAAGTCTCTCACTGGGGTTGTAGAGAGGCAGCAGCAAGGCGCCAGACTTCCATGTGTAGACCCTGAGATGGTGCAGAGTCATTTGCAAGAACTGGATGCCTTTAAGTCGGCAGGCCCGGATGAGCTCCATCCGAGGGTGCTGAAGGCACTGGCCGACGTCATTGCAGAGCCACTGGTGGGAATATTCGAATGCTCATGGCGCATGGGCCAAGTCCCGGAGGACTGGAAAAGGGCTAACATGGTCCCCATTTTCAAAAAGGGGAGGAAGGAAGACCCGGGCAACTATAGGCCAGTCAATCTCACCTCCATCCTTGGCAAAGTCTTTGAAAAAATTATCAAGGCTCACATTTGTGAGAGCCCAGCAGGGGAAATTATGCTGAGGGAAAACCAGCACGGGTTTGTGGTGGGCAGATCGTGCCTGACCAATCTAGTCTCTTTCTATGACCAGGTTATGAAACGCCTGGACACAGGAGGAGGGGTGGATGTCGTATACTTAGATATCAGGAAGGCCTTCGATACGGTATCCCACCCCATACTGGTGAACAAGTTAAGAGGCTGTGATGTGGATGACTACACAGTCCGGTGGGTGGCAAATTGGCTAGAGGGTCGCACCCAGAGAGTCGTGGTGGATGGGTCGGTCTCGACCTGGAAGGGTGTGGGCAGTGCTTGGACCGATACTCTTTAATGTCTTCATCAGTGACTTGGACGAGGGAGTCAAATGTACTCTGTCCAAGTTTGCAGATGACACAAAGCTATGGGGAGAAGTGGACATGCCGGAGGGCAGGGAACAGCTGCAGGCAGACCTGGATAGGTTGCACAAGTGGGCAGAAAACAACAGGATGCAGTTCAACAAGGAGAAATGCAAAGTGCTGCACCTAGGGAGGAAAAATGTCCAGCACACCTACAGCCTAGGGAATGACCTGCTGGGTGGCACAGAGGTGGAAAGGGATCTTGGAGTCCTAGTGGACTCCAAGATGAACATGAGCCAGCAGTGTGACGAAGCCATCAGAAAAGCCAATGGCACTTTATCGTGCATCAGCAGATGCATGACGAATAGGTCCAAGGAGGCGATACTTCCCCTCTATCGGGCGCTGGTCAGACCGCAGTTGGAGTACTGCGTGCAATTCTGGGTGCCACACTTCAGGAAGGATGCGGATAACCTGGATAGGGTCCAGAGAAGGGCAACTCGTATGGTCAAGGGCCTGCAGACCAAGCCCTACGAGGAGAGACTAGAGAAACTGGACCTTTTCAGCCTCCGCAAGAGAAGGTTGAGAGGCAACCTTGTGGCTGCCTTTAAGATCATCACGGGGGCACAGAAGGGAATTGATGAGTATTTATTCACCAAGGCGCCCCTGGGGGTTACAAGAAACAATGGCCACAAGCTAGCAGAGAGCAGATTTAGATTGGACATTAGGAAGAACTTCTTCACAGTTCGAGTGGCCAAGGTCTGGAACGGGCTCCCGAGGGAGGTGGTGCTCTCCCCTCCCCTGGGGGTCTTCAAGAGGAGGTTAGACGAGTATCTAGCTGGGGTCATCTAGACCCAGCACTCTTTCCTGCTTATGCAGGGGGTCGGACTCGATGATCTATTGAGGTCCCTTCCGACCCTAACATCTATGAATCTATGAATACAGGCCATGTATGGCATTCATTTCTACCAGTAAGAATTTCTCCAACATTCTTACCAGTAGAAAAACAGGCCGGGAGCTAGATTGTACATGTATTCCTGATCCCCCACTGGAACGGAGAGTCCTCCGGCCAGTTGGCACTAGACAGCTACTCCTTGGGCCACACCCACCCTTAAGGGGGCCCACTGCTTGACAGTCTGTCTTCTCCCCTGCCTCTGAAGGGAGCAGACTGTTAAAAGGCAGTGCCCTGGGTTTTCAATGGCTTTGTGTGCAGTCTAGATGGGCTGCACATGCAGTGATTTAAAGGTGGAGGCACAAGGAAGTGGGCTAAGGACAGCTTCCCAGACCCTGGGTCTTGGCTTCCCAACTTCTAAATTGCTACATGTACTTAAAGCCCAGGGGCCAGGAACCAGGCTTGGGGGCAGCTTTCCTGGCTGCATCCACATGGGCGTGGATCTTTGGTTCCCCAGGGACAACTAACGGCACTGCACCTTGTGCTACCGCTAGTTGTTCCTGGGGAATGTCTGTGCTACACATGCTCTGATGTGCAGCAAGTTACCCCAGGTGGTGTAGGGGAGGCTGGAGCCACCACTGGGCTGGCCCCAACAGCCTTACCTAGGGTCTTGGGGGAATCCTGGGGCTCCAGCAGTGGCAAACCTGCACAATGGAGCCTGGCTGGCAGCCAGAGCATGGCTCCAGATGGCCCAGCTCTGTTTTTGAGCAACACACACTGCCCCTGCGTGTGTGACTCTGATTCTTTTTTCCACACAGTTTTTGACCCCTGCATGTCCAGGAGTCAAAACCCTCCCACTGTGCTGCCTGCTTGCAGTGTGGAGAACAAATGAACAGGCGTTATATGGTGCCTCAGACATGCCACAGACACCACATACCACATGGCTGCACTCATCTGGATGAAGTCCTTGATTCCAATTTTCAATACGTGGACTTTACAGTCCCTTTCCTTGATGGCCAGCTTGGCAGCAGGGGCAGCAAGGGGAAGGCAGATGGAGCTGACAAATTTCCCCAGCCTGGTCCATAAACTGAGGATTGCCTGGTTTGGGGAAGAGGAAGGGAATAGAGGCAGCAGTCCAGAAGGAGAGGCGAGCAGCATGGCAAAGCCCCCTGCCCCCTTCTCATACCAGACCCCACAGTGTCTGGGAGCTGAGCAGACAGAATAGCACCACTAGCCCCCTGCCTGGTCCTCACACAAGAGTGGTATGTAACTACTAAGTACAACCATTATTATATGAAAAATAAAATATTTGGGCACTACTGGAATCTCTAAACACCTCCCCTCACAGTCCCAACTCAAGCTATCAGTCTGAACCACAACCAAAAGAGAAGCCCCTGGTCTATGACCCTGCTTTTGTGCAAATAAACGAGAAAAAAATGGAAAAGCAGTATACTGTTACTTTAAACGTAGGAAATCATTCCACCCCCTTCAGGGTGGGTAAGCAGCTACCAAAGCCAGCCCTTCCTGGGTGCCAACATAACCCCTGCTCTGGGTTATGCCCCACATAGGCTTGTACAACCTGGCTGGTAGCTCCCCAGCAGCAGAGCAATCTGGCAGTCCCTCCTGGTAAGGAACTCCCCACCCATGCAACTTGCAGGGCCTGTGCTTATACGGTTCCCTGGCCCTGCCTCTACTGGTCATCCACCTTCTAAAGCAGTCATAGGTGATTCCTGATTGGGCTTGTTACAGGCAGCCTCAGGGTGGCCTGCTGCTGCTGGGCCTGCAGGGTTTCTTTGTAAGCCCCCAGCTCCTGTTACTGCTGTCGCTGATGGCTCTGGGGTGGGTGTTTGCCCAAGTCTTTTCCTCTCTTAGTCTGTGCCTGGGTTTGCCTGGTGAGCACACTCCGGGGTTTGCTCCCTGTTCTCCGTAATGGGGTAGGAGCCCTGTTATAATATATATAGCTGCACTCAAAGAGATGATATGCAATTCTTTATGCAACCATATATAGGAGAGTGAGAGTAAATAAGACAGTTTTTCACAGCATACGCTCAATATCAGTAGTTTATTTACAGCTTTTGCAAAAATAACACAATATAATTTACAATGAAGTTATACGTAATATAACAACAACAATACAATAATTTGTGGTTATTGGTAAAAGCACACAATAACATATTTTACCAATTCAGACAAAAGTAAAATTGAACCTGCTGTACTATGATATAAAACTAGATCAAATGAAGCAACAGTAAAGTAAAAATGTGAAAAACAAGGGATTTTATTTGATTTTTTTCTCCTTTATTCTTTGTGCAAGTAGCACAAATACACCTATGATGTATAGAACAGACTGAGGGTTGTTAGACGGAAACCAAATTGTCTTTCTTTCCTTAGCCCAGTACTTAGAATTTTCTATGAATGGAGAGATCCATTTCCCTCTTATTTTTTCAAAGAACATAGAAGACCACAAATAGTGATTTATCTATCCCATTTTTCCTGCAAGAGGATATCCTGTCCAAACACGGGGCCCAACATAACCATTCCATGAAGAGTACAGCTCTCATTACAGTGTATCACAGTTTAGTAATGGCCTCTCATTGTTTGTGGTTTTCTATTTCAGATAGATAGTTTTCTGGGCCAAAAAGAGTCCTTTATTAATTTTAAAAAGGGGGAGTATGAGAAAATCTCATTGCCTAGATATCTGTCTGCAGGCTGGCATCTTTAATTCTTAAATTTACATCTTGTTTTAACTATGGGAAAATATTGGTTTAGTAAGTGTCAGCAGATTTCCTAGGACATCTGCCCGGAGGACAGTATAGATGTTACTTAATCATCCAGATATGGGCTTACTTGAAAGAGAAGAGGTTTCTAAATGTACTTGAAGTGTTTGATAGAGATACAAGCTCTAATTCTCATCCAATAATTTGGAGTTCTTAATTGAACTAAAATGTTCACATTAAGCAGGTATGTTTCAGGTCACATAAGCCCTTCCCTCACAGAGCTTGGTAGAGATAACAGCTACCTTAAAGAGTAAGTAGATTTGTTTTTCTATTTTGGATTGAAATATGCAACTACTCCATACAATAAAATGAACTTTACCTTATATCTGTAGATCTTTAGTGCTACCAACACTACCCTTCTACAGTCTTATTATAAAAGGATAACACTCCACCCCAGGCTTGTCTTGCTTAAATGTTTACATTTTTATGCATTTATTCCAGCACATATTTTTATTACAATAAATTCTGACATATTTAAATGAGGAAACCACATCTAATACCTTTTTTTCTGTAAAAACAACATGGGCTCTGCATCTAGAAAAGTGCGAACATTTGGTTCCCTGGGGACAAGTGGCAGTGGCACATCTTGTGCTGCTACTTGTCCCTGAGGAATGCCTGTGCCATGTGCACTCTGGCGTGCAACAGGTTACCCTGGGTGGGGTAGGGGAGGTTGTGGCCAGCCACTGTGTTGGTCCCAGAAGCCTTGTCTGGAGTCCTGGGGGCTGGGGAAGCTTCAGCCATGGCACTCCTGCAGCTGGGAGCCTGGCTGGCAGCTGAAGCATGACTCTCTGGTTTTGGGCGGCATGTGCTGCTGACACATGCACCACCCTGCTTTATTTCCACACAGGTTTTTTCGACCCTGGGATCTCTGTAAGGTAGCGGCATAGGAAATACCTGAATGTGCTGTGTATGGCTCCACAGATGGGTCTGTGGTGCCAAATACTGCACAGTTGCACTCATCTGGACACAGCCATGGCACCTTTCTTTTGTTCCCAAAAAGCAATACCTTGAATTCAGCAGTGCTGATTTCCAAGCTATTTGAGACAATGTTGTTGAACTATTGTTGAAAAGTATCCAATAACAATAGTCAACAATATTTTTGAAAAACATCTAATAACTTTTGAGGACCTGTCTGGGATTGTGACATTAACAGTGCATCATCTGCATAAAGCAAGACAGGGATAAAATCATTCAATATTGTAGACGCATGGAATTGATTCCCTGTTAACATAGATTAGATCATTCAGGAATATACTGAAACGTAGAGTCAGAAACAGACATCCTTGTTGCACCCCTTAGCTGGGAAACTGCTGGATAGGGCACAACCAAACCCATAATGCACCCCAGATGCTGTATTTGAATAATAATTAATCACTTAATAGTAAGTAATTAATTGTAGCAGAGCTTAGTCAACTGGTGTTACTGCCAATTTCTTCCATTATTTTAACAGGTCTACAATGTCAAAAGCTCCCTTTACACCTATGGAATTACATATAAATGGTTTTGTCTTTTCACATATTTTGACACCAAATAATTCAATACTAAGTAGTGGTCCATGCAAGAATAGCCTTCTCTGAAACTGACCTACTCTTCTCCCAGAAGGTTATTTTTATTCATTTTGAGACAGCATGTCCCAAATATTTTGGCTGGAATAAACATAAGACTAATGGCACAATATGCTGCAGGGTTATTCTTATCACTAGTTTTAAGGATTGGGGCTATTATATCTTCATTCCAATACTTAGGACAGATGCCTTCTAAAATAATTCATATTAATTTTTTGGCAAAATTGGAGACCACTGATAGATACATTCCTTGCAGTTTTCTAGGGATAGAAAATAAAGGCTGAGGGCCTTTCCATTAGTCAGTAAGATTATGTATGATCTTACTTGAGTTTCAGAGGCGAGGTAATTATCTGCTTCTGATTTAACAGAAAAAAAATCTTCAGCAAACAGTCTTTACCAGCTATACGTGAAGTATTAAACTTATTTTGAAAAAACAAAACAAAACAAAACATCAGTATTCGTTTTTACAATATTTTGTTGCTATTTAAGCAAGGAATAAAAAAGACAAGTGATTAATCATACTAAGGAATCTATTTCTCTCTGTACCCTACCAAAGTTCAATCCTAGTAAGTTGAGGGGTAGATTTTCAAAAAGGATCATATTTCACTTCTTATTCGGGGAAAACCAAATACAGGTTGAATATTTTAGAAAAATCACACTTAAAAAAATGGAACCAATTAGGATTCCACAGTATGGCTGCCGAGTCTGTCAACATTTAAGGGCTTGGAAACATCTCTTATGTTTCTCCAAAGAAATATTATAAAAGAAATATACACATAATAAATAGGGATCTACCTAAATCATGGGGGAACTTACCCATTTTTGCAGGTTGATTGCATCCTAAAGCTCTTATTCTACTGTCATTTTGCAGTGGTCCTGCCCCTTAGCACTGATTGGGGAAGGGCAGGCCCCAGGGTGGATAGGAGAGAAGGGACAAGTGGGCAGCTATTGTCTTGACTGCTAGCTGCCCTTCAAGTAACTGCACCCCTCAGCACTGAATGGTCCCACTGGTAGGCCCCAGTGGGAGGAGGAAGACAAGGGGCAGTGGCCATCTTGCCTGCTGCCCTTCATGCTGCCCCACCAGCTGGCAAGTTCCACTCCCAGAAGTGAGGACCACTGGCGAGTCATGATTTTATTTCTATTAAGGTTTTTTTGGTTGGTTTCACAGATTTTGCAAACAATCCCAAATTTTCCAGTTTCTATGAAGTCTGCAAAACTGCAAATTAAGTAGGGCCCTAATGATAAATTATAATAATATAGGCATATTATTGTATTAAATAAATAGAGGTATTATGTTTAATATGAATGGAAAAAAAATCTCACAATAACATCAAAAACAATACTGGCCAGGCAGTTTAGCTAAAATATTTTTGGATTATGATTTAATAAGTCGTGATCAAGGAATAACAATATAATGATAAATAATACATACATCTTGTGATACTGAAATCCTAAAGTCTATTTTTTTTTAAAAGGCTTTCTAATCATGAAGAAAAATGCTCATCTCTGAATGAAAGAAAGAAAATCGCAAAGAATCTCAGATTCCTGATGCACCAGTCAAAAAATGTTTGCCTGAACAAGGGTGGCCCATGACAGCATGCTTCAGTCATAGAAAACCTTGGTGGTCTATTGAAAATGTTCCTTTATTCATAAAGAATGTGCATTACTGAATTCACAGTACACACAAGAAATGTGTAGCCATCAACTGATGTAATAATGTAAATTTAAAGCAGCTCAGTCTGCTTTCTGAAGAGATATAATTTAAAAGAGACTTCACTGAAGCTTACACAGTTATAAAAGGCAAGTGTAAAACCACTCAAAGCTAATGTCAAATACAAGGAACTAGTAGAAAAGTCTTTGAAAGATAAAAAAGAGAGAGAAAGAGAGACAATATGGACACTGCAAAAGAATCCACCCCTGGAAAATCTTTCTGAACAAGTGACTCTAAGATATCCTTAAGTCAGTATAAAATACAATTTCATACCTTTAGTTAGATTATTTATAGAATCTTTAAATCATAAAAAAGGTTTTGTCTTTGTGTTTTCAGATTAGAAAATGCTTTAATGCTTGAAATGGCCTTTCTTTTTCAACTATGTGGAGTGCTTTAGAAGGGATTATTCTTGTTCAGTCCCTTTGTTGGTAAATTACATATTCATAGGACAAGTGTTGAAGGATAAGAGAGTTAGGTTTTATGGTGCACTAGCCAATCAAAAGGAGTTTCTGTTGTGAATATTGAGTTGTCAACTTTCATAAAGTATTTTAAAGTGAAGTGGGGAGAAGTCTTAATAGGGTTGTTATCCTGAGAGTATGTGATTCTGCTAAGGTTGTTGGTTGTAGCCATATTGGCTTAAGGACATATACAGGCAAGGTTCTTTGGATAGATGTGATATTTTTTATTAGACCTACTAAATAGTTGGGAATAAGTTCTTTGCAAACTTTTGGGCACAAACACCCTTTCCTCAGGTGTTTGGGCCTAAAAGCTTGCAACGAACTTCTTTCCAGCTATTTAGTTGGTCTAGTAAAAGATATCACATCTACCCAAAGAACCTTGCCTGATTCTGCTAATACATTTAACTATACGTGAGGCAGATTTATTTCCAGAATGAAGTAGTGGGGCTGTAACTAATGATGAGATCCGTCAAGAAACTTGAAATTCACAAGGGACTACTCTAGGCCTCTGCTAAACTGAGGATTGTATTCATTAATCTAAAAATGTAATCTGAAGGGCCTCTTTAAGATAGTTTCTGTATCTGTCCCATATTACTACATGGGTGTTCAATTATAGCACCTTTGGTGAAATTCTCTGTCTAATCTGTTGTTGGTTGACTGGAAAAACAATTTGTTTCCTTCTCAAAACTTTATAATTCTCTCAAAGGTCCTTTTATGATAGTTTTAGGTTTCATATTTTAATAATAATTTTATATTTAATTATCTAATTGGTGCCACAGTATGTAGAGATCTAATTGTTATTACAAACATATCCCAGGGAAATGCCTGCTATTTGCTCCATGGCTACCTTTTCAGCATAAGTTAATGAGAAAAACATCATTACATTTCCAGGGAACTTCTTCTCTGACATGGTATTTCTTCAAGTCTCAGCTTGAGGAAAAGCAGCTATAGTCATTATGCTTTGTACATATTCCAAGGGGTAGACTCTTGGGTCTGTTCACTTAAAGGCACAGTGAAGTACAATAGTTTGTGTCTTCCCTATGTTGTGGCACTGTAGCAGATTGGCCCATATAATTCAGCCTATGGTATTCTCTCCAGTATTCGATAATGCCTTTCCAAAGACCATATCCTCCCACCGTTATAATAACTGAGATGTTGACAGTACTACAATTACAATTAAGGAAAACTTTTTATTAAGGTCCCAGCATGGGGAAAAGAAATTCTGAGTACCTTATTTGAAATGCTGAACACCCTCAACTCACATGGGGTTGTCGGAATCAATAAATAACCAACTGAGTTATGGAAACATAATTAAGTTATAAGTTAATAAAAATATTGAAGCAATCAGACTGTACATTATGACTCAGCTTCCCACGATATTTGTCAAGTTACTGCACATATGCATTTTTCTAGCCTTCTCAAACAATGAATGCCTGCTTACTCTTTGGCCAGTTAATTGGATGGGGGCTTACAACGGGTGAATCACCAGAGTTGATTCTATGAGCCACTAAGTACTTTTCCTTTACTTAGATAACTAGTTTGCCCTTAACAATCAGGCCTAATGGATACTGGCAGTAAGTAGGAAGAAGGGATTTAGGGAAAAAGGGAAAAATCTAAATCTCTAAGCCATTTGTGAATTATAAATAAAGTATAATGCATTTTAATGAATTGTCATTACAAATCCCATAGACCGTGCAGATAAGCAGATCCACGTAAGCTCTGAAGTCTAATGTAACTATCATTCAAATAATATCATATTAAGTGACTCTCATAAGTAGTTGCAGAAATACATGTGCTCTGCTTTTAGTTAAGTGTGTGTACAATATGAAATATATATACATACATATACATATAAACACAGATTTAAAAATCTGTAACCAGATTTTTTCAGGTATTAATTATAAAGTATAATAATTAAAATGATAAATGTATTAGATAACATATAATGGAATATGAACAACACTCCCTATCCCTTTATTCTTTAGTTTCAAATCCAATAGTATTTAGAGGCCAGCAGGCAAAAGGATAAAATCAGATATTACTGTTTCTATTCAGGACAGTAAAGTAGACTGCACTGTATATTGCATTGCTGGAAATAAGTGGATCTTTAGATGCCATTCTCTGCAAAGGATAATGGTATCTCACATGACAAAGAAAACATTACCAGAGGCCTTTGTCATGCAAAACTCTGAGTAAAGGAACTACATATGGGAGAGTTCAAGGGCTACAAGAGAGCTTTTCCAATTACTGGTACCTCTCCATGCACATATGCTCCTGTGGCACCCATGTATATACACTATGAAGTCTATCACAGTTCTAAGGTATTAGCAGATAGAATTGCTTTTCACATGAGTAGTAAAAAAAGTGGTGGTTGACTGGGGCACTGGTCTCAGGAGACCCCATAGAAGAGGCACAAGAATGGCTGCCCGGGGCCGAGATCCTGACTCTTACACCTCTGTTACAGGTCATTCTGGAGCTAGGGTAGTACTTACAGCTTGTGGAGCTATTTGGATGCTCATTGCTCCCCCAACCCGTTATCCTCCCCCATTCACAGTAATAATAAATAAGCCTTACTGCAATGGGTGATGGGGTTAATTGAATCAGATTTCAACATGGAAGCAATCCAAGTTTCTTACTTTACTTTATGTGTCCTAGTGTAAGTCAGGAGGGATCAGAATAGATGTTTGCCCTTTAGTTGGGGGGCACAGAGGCTGCCTGCATCGGCTGAGGCCACCAGGTAGGGGGCACTCTCCCATACCTCCCAGTGTGCCTTGCAGGTTTTCTGGGCTGCCAGAGACTCCCAAGCACAGCCAAATGTCTGAGCCACCCTGATTGGGTGGTGGGCCTGGGCAAACATACACCCCTTCCCCTGCCATGTCACCACAAAGCCTTCCCCATGCCCATCTCTAAGCCTGCAGGACAGCTCCAGGGTGAGCACCCACTATCGTGGCTCGCACATGCCTCAGTGTCTTGGCCTGCCTGCACCACACTATGGTATCCTGCCGCCCACACCCAAGCAGGGAGACCCAGGAGCTGTGGCATGTCCTGCTGGTCACCTTGCCCCACTCTCACCAGAGGCTGTGGGACATCAAGTACACCCACCTAGACATGATGTGGCAGCGGTTCACCATGGCACATCTTCATACCTATGAGCCAGGACCTGGATGTCCCACTTGGGGCCTCCCACCACACACCACCAAGGGTCCTAAACTGGGCCATCAAATTTCATGTGGCCAGTGATGATGAGACCACCCAGGAGGCCATGGTTGCTGGGGTGCTGTGGCACTACCTCCAGACCATCTAGTGCATGTACTTGGCCTACACCCCCAGCATCAACTAGATGGAATGAATCATCCTGGTCACCTGGGATGATGTACAGTGGGTAAAGACCTTTCCCATACGATGGTCTACCTTCGTGGATATTGTCACCCAGGTGGCCCTCCATATCATGTGCCAGGATATCAGCATGTGGCCACCCTTCACTGCAGAGAAATGGGTGGCCATCGCCATCATGAAGCTGACCACCCCCAGCAGTTAACACTATATCACCAATCAGTTTGGCATGGGCAAGACCACAGCTGGAGAGCTCAGCTGGAAGGTGTGCCTGGTCCTCCAGGATGTCCTGGTCAACTGCTTCATCCACCTCATCAACCTGCAGGAGGGAGTTGCCATCTTCTACCATATGGGCTTCCACAACTGTGTGGGGGCTGTGGATGGCACCCAAGTCCCCATCCTCTGCCTGGTCCAGGCTTCCCAGGTGCTCATTAACCACAAGGACTACTTCGCCATCAGCCTGCAGGGCATCATTTACCACCAGGGCCACTTCACCCACATCTTCAACGTCTGGGCAGGCTTTGATGCTCAATGCCCCCTCTCGCCCTGCCACCCTAGTACTTTAGGATCATGTAGCTGTGGGCCAAAAAAGACTTGCAACATGCCAGATGGCCATGGCCTAGGTATCTGCCTACAGTGGCCAAGCCATGAAGACCACAGGGTTGCCTCCTGCAGACCCAGTCCTGATTTCCTGTGCCCTGTCACCCAGAAGCAAACCTCCCACACTGGCTCCTGTGGTGGGGGGGGGGGGCTGGTGGCGGCAGGGAAGGTGTTCGATGCTGGGGTCTGGGTGGCAGGGTGCCTGGTTCTGGCCACTGAGATATGGTGTGTGGGTGTCATGGCTGGGCTTCTGTGGGGCTGAGCTGGCACACAGGACTATGGGAGCCCCTGGATGATGTGTAGGTGCCAGGGCTAGGCAGCTGTGGAGTGTTTTGTGGCATGGTGGCGGGGCAGAGCTGTCCAAACGCAATGCTGGGGTGATGTTCTGTGCTGCCTCAGCTCTGTGACAGCCCAGAAGCAGGACTGGCTAGGCACTTGGCTGGAGCAGCCAATCATGAGCCAAGCTACAGCATGCCTCCATGTGACATGGGGGGAGCTGCAAAAGTGCCAGGGATACTGATGCACTGTGACCTAACTTGAGTCACTAGGGGATCTGGTACAGAAGTTTGATAGACTGGTCCAACCTAAATTGCTTAAGTCTGATAGTACATCCATCTGGGTCTATCTTAGACTGGAATTTTTAAACTGGTCTATGTGAGCTGGACTTCTATATGGTTACAGGTGTAGACCAGTTTCCTAACACTTATACTCATCTAAATGTTACAACTGTACCTAGCCTTAGTCATTAATATACCAATCCTTAGGAAGAAGGCTGCTACACATAACAGTATTGTTGAGATAATATTGCTGTAAAGATCTAGGGACAGATGTCCAACTGATATAAATCAATATAGGTCCAGGGACACAGGTAAAACTCTGACAATGTACAGCTACCTATTATCTGTCCCTCAGTGCTTTTCATTACAGACATGGTTGCATTTTGGTAGGAAGTGAAAGCATTCCTATGTATAACATTTTCAACTCTATGAAGTGCTAATGATCCCTCAGGACAAAAAGAGCTGTCATCATTCATCATTATTATTCTGCATTTGTAGAACAAATAGAGCAATTAAATGCCATTTATCCAGTCTGACTTTAATATCAAAGAATTAAGAAGAATCAACAAAAAATGTTTTCCTTTCAAATGTGATAGATGCAGTGGACAATATAGTTTAACACCTACCCTAGTCTTCTGGGATTGTATATTTATATCTCCTAGTTAGCTATAGATTATTTCCTGGGATATCTGGTATGCACTAGTAGTTTTAATGTCTGACTCTGGATATGCATCAGAGAGGGTTCCCATGTGCTTTTTTATTTATATCCACACAGAAGTGATCTTTATGATCTTTTCTTTAGCCTTAGGCAAATATCATGGGGAATCTTAATTGAATTACACCAATGTAAGGACTGAACTAATTTATAGTGAGTTTGTACCCAAAATTTAAGAAGTAGTAACAGTGGCATTATTCCTTAAAATGAAGAAACAAAGGGTATTTTTTTTTTTTGTCTTCAAAGAAACAACACTAAATAGAAATACAAGATAATTGAAACTGGGGGTTTCTATATTAGGAATGAACACAAATTGATATATATGAACATATCACTAATGATATGTGTGTATAAGGAGAGACAGAGAGAGATCTCTCAAAATGTATGTATACCTCAAGCTATACACACATACAGACATGCACATACACAGGAAGGAAGGAAGGAAGGAAGGAAGGAAGGAAGGAAGGAAGGAAGATACCATATTTTATCATATATAACCCACCTCCAAATGTAACTCTCACCCTATTTTTGGGAGGCCCCACAAAGGAAAAATAATCTTACCATGAAGTACAAGTAAGTACCAGAGATCTGGGTTTCCTGGCACTAGGGGCTGTGTACCAGGGCTGGGGGCTATGAATGAGGGCCTGTCTGGCATGTCAACTTGGAGGCCATGTGGTGGGACTGGAACAAGTCCACCAGTACTGGGGCTGCTCAGTGTGATAGGATCTAATTTGGCACATCTGTGCTTGTGCCACATGGTGTGGTGGGATGGGACCTGAGCCAACACTGGATCCATGTAATGGTTCAATCCTGTATGCACAGGAACCATGCAGTGGGGCCTCATCTGGTAAGCCAGCACTGGGGCTGCCTGCCAGGTCTAACCCTCCACACTGGATCTGGGGCTGAACACTGAGTTCAGGACCTCAGGCTGGCTCTGGAGCCAAGTGCTGCATTGGACCAGATCCGTGTGCTAGGTTGGACTCAGCATACTGGGTCTGGCTGTGGACCAATACCATGTGCCATCCCAATCTGGCATGCATTATAAAGGGTCCTTACAGGTCCAGAAATTTGGTGAGGGAGGAGATGGGAGGGAGAAATGGTAGTATTAATCATCAGTTATGAAAATTAGTATTGCCACTGCTCTGCCCTCTCCCCCAAATTTCCAGACCTTTGAGGAGATGCTTTTCTTTTATATAATGCTCACCCCAATTTTCTCCAGCTGTTTTTTGGGGAAAAGGTGTGGATTATATGCAAGAAAATATGCGGGGGGTGGTGTGTGTATATGTAATCTGCTTATATTAGACTACATATAGTCTAATATAATAAATGGCTTTGTCCATCTGTCTGTCTGTATATCTGTCTGCAATGCTTTGGGGCATCTGAGCATGCGCTGTCCAGAGGGCAGGCAGGGATTGGCTGCGTGGCCTGGGTTGCACATGCCCAAGTTTGTTCCACTGCCGGGGAAATTTGGCAATGGGGAATGTCCCGGCTGCCCCCTGCCTCCCTGTCCGAGGGAAAAGGGGGGGGCACAGTGGTGATGCCCCTGTGCCACCTGGCCCCCCAGAACAACTGGCAGGGAGGGGGAGGCAGCAGGGAGGAAGGGAGGGGAGCAGGGAGTCAGGCAGATGCAGAGTAGCAGTGGGGGCATAGCCCCCCAAAATTCACCTTAGCCCCCCATAGCCACCCCTCCCAGCACTGCCACCTGCATGCATAGTGCGGCTCCCAGCCTGAGCTGGCCCTTCCCGGCCCATGCATGGCTGCAGGGACACAGACCAGCAGCATCTCCCTGCTGGTCAGTGCAACAGGGGCTGGGAGCGAGCAAGACAGAGCCACAGGCGGCTGGGGGGGGAAGGGGGCTACCTCAGAGTGATGGAGAGTGAGGGAAGGGGAAGGTATGTGGCTGGGTGTGTGTGTGTGTGCACACGCAAGTGCATCTCTGAGTACATGCATCTCTGTGTGCGTGCACGTGACTGCGTGTGTTATCTGTGTGTGTGTGCATCTGCGTGTGCTCATCTGTGTGCATGTGCACACATCTATGCATCTGTGCGTGCATCTGTGTGTGCACATATGTGCATCTGTATATGTCTGCTTCTGTGTGCGTGCATCTGTGTGTGCATGTCTGTGAGTACACATCTGTGCTTTTGTGTGTGCATGTGTCTGTGTGCATTGATGTGTTGGTGTCAGGGTAGGTAGAGTGTATTTGTCTCTGTGTCCATGTGCAGAGAATGAGTAGAATGCATGCCCACCTGTGTGTGTGCTTGTGTGTGTCTGTGCATGGCCTGACGTGGGGCTCCATCTCCACCCACTCTCCCACTCCCTTCATTCTTGATGGGCAATTTGCTAGTGTATATATATCTTTATGGTCTAATTCAACCATATATAGTAGACCATATATATGGTCTAATTCACCTTCACTCTGTTCACTTTGCAAAAGATTCCTGTGCATAACAGAAACAGAAAGAGGTAGTTAGCCATATTAGTCTGACGCCAGGTACAAGGCAGGGCAGAGACGCACACACATCCTGTGCATTACACACAAATGTATAACATTTTCAACTCTAGGAAATGGTAATGATCCCTCAGGATGAAAACTGATATAGTTTGTACTAGTCAGGTTATGGACCACCATATTTTTTTGTTGCATTGAAGCAGATTATGATGTTCTTAATTGTTATTTATATAGATTGCAATAGTGCTTACATACATAATTGTGTGCAAATACACACACACACATAATATAACTCCAGACCCATTTAATTTGAAGTAGGTTGGGGAGTAAAGGACAAGTCATACAGCTGCTTAGTGTGCTTTTAGTTCAAAGGACACTGCTTCTCCACTCAGCAGAAGCACCACACAAGCCTCTCCACAGCAACCCAGGCTGATTAAAAGAGCTCCTTTGAAATAAAACCAGCAACCCTCAGCTGGAGCCATGCTGTGGTCCTGAGCAGCTGTTTGCTGCAGCTGTATGTAACCCTTAGCTGGTTTGCAAACTCTCATCTTTACAAGGACTGTGGAAGATAACCCAGCAAAAATATCTGAGTTCTACTGCACATGGCATATAATATGGCATCACTTTGAAAACCAGACAGCAACTTCAAAAGACATGCAAAAAACGAAATTCTAAAAACTTTGCAGAACATTAAAATAGAGGATATCTTGACCTTTACATGAAAGCTGGATTTCACTTTAAGCCAATTATATTGCAAATCATCTCCTTTCTACCCAGTATAATTTACTTTAAAAAAATGAAAATAGGATGTTTCATTTGAGTGCATGTGGAAACTATATAAACAAAATTTACATCAAGAGCTATCCAAAAATGCATATAACCATTGCATTTAGCTGTTCTAAATTCATGATGCAGTTAGCTGATTCACAACAAGCTTATCTTCTATCATTTAGGCTAGCTTGGACAACCTTGCATCAGGATTACTTACTATCTGCCTAATCAGCACTTTATTGACAATCTCTATTTCCATCTAAGTCACTTTTTTAATGTATGCTATTATTAATTCCATACATAAAAATGAATTCTGGAGATTTCCTGATTTTTCTCTCTCATATGTCAGATAATAATCAGGCCACATAGAGTTTGCACTCACAAGCAAAATACCTTCAAGTCGTCAGTTTAAGTCTAGTGTGAATATAGGGGAAGATGTTAATAAAATCAACTCCTACATGCAGGCTTTCTACTTTTGCCCTGTATTCTAGTATTATTTACCTCTTAGAGAAATCTCTTTGACTTGATCTATCACACAAAAGATACATTGTACTGAACCACAGCAGAACATCACATGGCAGGTGCAGCCATCTTCATTTATGAGGCTTCAAATATACCCCAAGGTATGACTAGTCATAGACCATGGATCTTGCTATATGCCACTGCTACCTTCAATTATTTGCTGGTAGCACCTTTGACATCCACCAGGCTAGAATAGAATCTGTTCACAAGCTCACTAACTTTGACATGAATGGTCTCAATAACCACTGCCACAAAGAAAAAGTGACACGAGGAGGTAGTTGGAGACTCTCTTCTGCAGGGGATGGAGGCATCCATCTGCTGGCATGAGCTGTTGTCTCGGGAGGTCTGCTGCTTGCCCAGAGCCTGGATCTGAGATGTCATGGAGGGATTACCAAGACTCATCCACTCTGACTACTACTTCATGCTACTCATTCATGCGGGCACCAATGATATTGCCAGGGGAGACCCTGTGCAGATCAAAAGTGACTAAAGGGCTCTGGGTGCAAGGGTGAAAGGGATGGGGTCTTAGGTGGTATTCTCCTTAATCCTTCTAGGCAAGGGGAAGGGCTCGGGTGGCAGCAGATGCATTCTGCAGATCAATGCATGGCTGCACAGATGGTGTTGCCAGCATGGCTTTGGCTTCTTTGACACGGGATCATGTTTCAAGTAGAAGGATTTCTAGGAAGAGACAGTATCCACCTGACAAAGAGAGGGAATGGCATCTTCACAGATAGGCTCACTAACCTAGTGAGAAAGGTTTTAAACTAGGTTCTTCAGGGGATGGAGAGCAAAGTCCAAAGGTAAATCGGGGAGTGGGTGACCTGGATGAAGCATAAACAGGACGGGGCAATAGGGGAGGCCTTCTCATTTTTTTCTGAGACAGTGGGGCAATCGGCTAGTTACCTCAGGTGCCTGTACACAAATGTATGGTGCCTGGGAAACATGTAGGAAGAACTGGAAGTCCTTGCACAGTCCTATAACTATAATGTGATTGCAATAACAGAGACCTGATGGGCTAGCTTGCATGACTGGAGCACTGTCATGGGTGAGTAAAAACTATTCAGGAAGGACAGGCAGGGGAAAAGAGGAGAAGTTGCACTTTATGCAAAACTGCCATATGGTTGCTGAGAGCTCCAGTATGAAACTAGAGATAGGCCTGTTGAAAGCTTCTAGGTTAGGGTCAGAGGAGAGAGCAACAGGAGTGGTGCCATAGTGGGGGTCTGCTATAGATCACCAGACCAGGAGAATGTGGTGGATGAGGCTTTCTTCAAACAGCTAGCAGACATTTCTCAATCACAGGCCCTGGTTCTCATGGGGGACTTCAATCACCCTAACATCTGCTGGGAGGACAAGACAGCAGTGCACAGGCAATCCAGAAACCTTTTGGAGAGTCTTAAGAAAAAAAACCCAAAACTTCCTGGTGCAAATGCTAGAGTGGCCAACTATGGGTCATACCCTTCTTGACCTACTGCTCACAAACAGGGAAGAATAGGTGGGGAATGTAGTAGTGGATGACAACTTGGGCAGCAGCAACCATGAGATGGGATGATTAAGTTCATGATCCTGAGGAAAGGAAGAAAGGAGAGCAACAGAGTAAGGACCTTGGATTTTAGAAAAGGAGATTTTGAGTCAGTCAGGGAACGGATAGGCAGGAAACCCTAGGAGGTCAGGCTGAAGGGGAAAGGAGTCTAGGATTGCTGGTTATACTTTAAAGAAACCTTACTGATATGCAGAAACAAACTATCCCAATGTACAGGAAGACTAGCAAGTATGGTAGAAGATGAACTTGGTTTAGCAGGGAACTCTTCAGTAAGCTAAAAACAAAAGGGAAACATATAAAAAGTGAAAACTTGAACAAACAACTAGGAAGGAGTATAAAGGTATTGCTTGGGTCTGCAGGGTTGAAGTCAGGAACACCAAAGTGCAACTGGGGTTGCAGCTAGCAAGGGACAGGAAGGGTAACCAAAAGGGTTTCTACAAGTATGTCAGTAACAAGAGGAAGGTCAGGAGAAATGTGGGTCTCTTACTGAATGGGGAAGGTAACCTAGTGACAGAGAATGCAGAAAAAGTTGAAGTATTCAATGCTTATTTTACTTTGCCTTCACAGGCAAGGTCCGTTCCCAGATTACTGAACCAGCAGCACAGTTTGGGGAGGAGGTGATCAGAACAACAGTGGCAAAAGAACACGTTATAGACTGTTTAGAAAAGCTGGATGTGTACAAATCCATGGGGCCAGATGGGATGCACCCAAGCATGCTGAGGAAGTTAGCTGATGTGATTGCAGAGACACTGACCATCATCTTTGAAAATGTATGGTGACTGGGATAGGTCCTGCATGACTGGAAAAGGGCAAATACAGTACAATTCTTTGAGAAAGAGAAGGGAACTACAGACCATTCAGTCTCACCTCAGTCCCTGCAAAAATCATGGAGCAGGTCCTTAAAGTATCCATTTCCAAGCACTTGCAGGAGAAAAAGGTAATTAGGAACAGTCAGCATGGATTCACCAAGGGCAAGTTCTGCCTGACCAACCTGATCAACTTCTATGATGAGATAACTGACTCTATAGATGTGGGGAGAACAATGGACATGATATGCCTTGACTTCAGCAAGGCCTTTCATATGGTCTCCCACAATATTCTTGCAAGCAAGCTAAGGAAGTATGGGTTGGATGAATGGACTGTAAGGTGGATAGAAAATTGGCTGGAGCATTGGACGCAGAGGGTAGTAGTCAATGGCTTGTTGTCTAGCTGGCAAGAGGTATCAAGTAGAGTGCCCCAGTGGTCAGTCTGGGACCAGTTTTGTTCAATATCTTCATTAATGACCTGGAAGATGGCATAGAGTGCACCTTCAGCAAGTCATCAGATGACACCAAGATGGGGGGAGTAGTAGATACAGAGGCGGGACAGGGGGGTGGGTGTAGGGAAATGGTTCAGAGAGGCCTCAACAAATTGGAGGATTGGACTAAAAGAAATTATATGAGGTTCAATAAGGACAAGTGCAAAGTCCTGCACTTAGGACACAACAACCCCATGCACCACTACAGGCTGGGGACAGACTGGCTAAGCAACAGCTCTACAGAAAGTTTTCTGGGGGTAACAGTGGACAATAAGCTGAATATGAGCCAACAGTGTGTCCTTTTGAAGACGGCTTCTGGCAATGCTGCTACAAACGGGCTGCATTTGTAGTAGCATTGCCAGAAGATCAAGGGAACTATGTCTTCCCTGCTATTCAGCACTTGTGAAGCCACATCCTCAGTACTGTGTCCAGTTTAGCCTGCCCCCCCTATCCCCCCCACCCCCCCAAAAGGATGTGGATAAATTGGAGAGAGCAGCAGATGGCAACAAATATGCTTAGGGGGCTCAGGCACAGGACTTCTGAGGAGAGGCTGAGGGAAATGGGCTTATTTAGTCTGGAGAAGGGAATACTGAGAGGGGATTTAATAGCAGCCTTCAGATACCTGAAGGGTTGTTCCAAAAAGGATGGAGATAGACTGTTCTCAGTGGTGACAGATGAGAAAATAAGGAGCAAGGGAAGTTTAGGTTAGATATTAGGAAGAATTTTCTCACTAGGAGGGTAGTAAAACACTGGACCAGGTTATCCAGAGAGGTTGCAGAATCCCCATTCTTTGAAGTTTTTTTAGATCTGGCTAGAAAAAGCCTTTGCTAGGATGATCTAGTTGGGGATGATCCTGCTTTGAGCAGGGGGTTGGACTAGATGACCTCCTGAGGTCCCTTCCAACCCTAATTTTCTATGATTCTATGATATTACCATGTACATTGCTAGCAAACTGCCACAAAGAAGAGGGGTTAAATCTAAAATTATGTTTGCAGTAGGCAACAAGCTGCTCAACCCTTGTCACACTTGTGTCCATGCACAGAAGAAAAAGTTTAGGTACCTGGGGAACTTTTATAGTCAAAATGTAAGAACCTATGGAATTCAGTCACCTCCAGGTTTGGGTGGCAAATAAGCAGGAGAATTTAGGCCACTATTTAGATGTAGTTAAATGTAGCCATCTAAGTCACATTTTAGGTTTCTAGATCCTTTTGTGTAAATTTCCCTTAGCGAAGAAATGAGGACTACAGTTAAAGTATAGGCCCTTCAGTGGCCTCCACGATTGGGATGTGATTCATCCTCTGGGAGAAATAGTATTCAAGTATTTCACCATAAATATATTCTCACAGTAGTTCTAACTCATTTGCAGGCCCAAGCATTCTTCTAAATTCAGATAAGCACTATATAAACGTTTGGAAACATAGGATTTTAGCATAGCAATGTGTATTACAAACTCCCCATGGTTGGATATACAGTACTATGTATTCCTATATTAAGATGTCCATGTTGAACTGTATGCACATCATAGTCTCCTTGCAGAGGCTATGCAATATTCAATATTTGTGTTTCATTTAAGGTGCTTTTTTCCTGACACACATTCTACATAATCTGTAAATTAGCACCAAGATTTAACTTGAGTGACTACATGCCAATTCAGATTACAGAAATGCACTGATGTGAAATATTTTCCATTTATCATTTTTAAATGATTTCACCATGAGATACTTTAGTGCTGGATTCTTTGGATCAATTCAGTATACTGGTATAAAGTGAGACATATACCAATGAATCATATCCCCAAGGCCAAAATTTGTACCAGTTTGAATCAAAATCAGAATGAGAGTACAATCTGCAATTTGGAGTGCTGCATATTGTCACAAGTGTGGTTTTTTTTATCCAAAAGTATGTACCTTGGTCTGTTAGATAAAAAAAACCCACTTCAGTGACTTGGGAGTCAAAATCCTATTTCCAAAAGTGACTTAGAACTCGACTTTTAAAAGTATTTAGACACAGAAAGATGCAGATTTTGACATTTTAAAAAGCTCCTAGGTCCCCAGCTCCTATTGATTTCAATGGCAGTTAGCCAGCTAGATGCTTTTGCTTTTCAGATGTTTTAAGGTATTTAGGCCTTTTTTCACTTAGCATTACAAAACTGAAGGCCTAATACTAGCAAAAAACATAGGCACTTAGAAGTGAGGGGCTACAGTGGCTGACTTTTAGGCACCCCTCCAGCATAGACTCCTAAATCAGGTATTAGGCAGTTAGGCTCCCTATGCAATGCCCGGAAGATCTGAAAGGGATACAAAACAGTCAGCACACTGATCAAGCACCTGCCAAGAACTAGCCAATAAGAAATGCTGATGATAGCAGGGTGTCTGAAAACTCCTCTTTGGGGCTCAGGTACTTCCTCAGGGCCATGAAACTGTTTCAGCAAGACAGAGACTCCCTTGATGTTAGAGGACTCACTTGGAAAGCCTGGTACTTGGATTCAAATGATTGCTTCAAAAGCCCATGGAGAAAGAGAGATTTGAATTGGCTTCTTTCATATCCCAAGTACTACCTGGCTATGGCATATAAGGGGTTCACTACCTTTCCTTCCCTAGGGTTTGTGTGAACCCTAATCCAGTAAGCAGCCTTGAGATCTGGCTTCAGAGAGGAAATAGGTAGGAAAAAGGAGTGCCTAATTTATTTGTCCTCCTTGTGGTTAGATGCTGTGCTGCTCAGTAGCATATAGAATTGAGTGGTTGTGCACATGCTTAATGTAGGCACATAGGGGACTTTACTGCTAGAAACTGAGGTGTCTGGGGAACAAAGGTGACCATGGTTAAGCAAGAACGAAGCATCAGTTTTAAGTATCTAAATTTTGGACACTTAAGCCACTTTGAAAATGGCAGGGTATCATCGTACATAGGGGCTCTATAGGGTGCTCAATGAGTCAGGTGGTGAAGATGGCATTAGAACTAGTCATTCAACTTGTCATATTCCATTTTATCTGATTCTGCAGAGTGTCTCTACTTTTGGTATGTCTACGGGAGTTGCTGGGTGCATCTACATGTGAAATTACTGTTATATGTTTTATTCCGCAGTAATTTCTCAGGCGCACCTGAGAACCTGGCGTGGGACACTGCGCTTTGACACTGTGGTGGGCAAGGTCACGCTGCCCTGCAACATCTGTCACTGATGCCTGGAGGGGTACCTGTTTCTGCACTACATGTCCCTGTCCCTTGCAGCTGAGGGCAACATTGCCACCAGCTTTGTTCTTCCACATGAGAGGCCCATGCCTGCCTAACTGATGAGACACTAGCTGCTCAGTAAAGTTTTGCACTCCTTCCCACCTTCCTGCATGCTGTGGTGGGGGGGTGCTCCAGGGGCCAGAGGGAGTGTGGCCTGGCTGGGCAGGGATGGGGCCCAAGGGGGAGGGGCAGAGGCAGGTGCAGGGTTGGGAAGCGTCTTCCCCCCAGTACAGTGCTTACCGAGTGGGTGTGGCAGGCATGCGTGGTGGCTTGAATCTGTCCTCACTGGTGGGGACAATGTGCAGCTCCTGGCGGTGTTCTGGGGAGCAACTGCACTGTGCCTGGCTGCCTGGGCAGAGGCCCCCTCAGGAGAGGAGCTGGAGTTGCTGAGGACTGGCAGTGCCATGGCCAGGCTGGCCTTCTGGGTGGGGCTACACATCCAGAGCTAGTGGGGCAGGTGCTGGCTCAGGCTGCAGGAACTGCTGGACAAGGTCTGGGATGGGCAAAGTGGCAGGATGGGCTCCTGGAATCCTGAAGGGCCCTCCCTTACTGATGCCTTGTTGCGGCTGCCAGGCTGCAGTGGCAGCTTAGCTAGGCTGCCCGTGCTGGAGTACATGGTGCAACTCTGGCCAGAATCCCAAGGTGTGAGGATCTGGTCCAGCTGCCGCATAAGGGCATGGATTTGCAGGCAGCTCCCAACTGGTGGTTGTAGTCAGTGATAGTGACTCATTGTGCCCAGAAGGCCTTGACCTTTATATGGCACTGGCGTGCTGACTGGTTGTGTTCATGCTCCTGCATGCAACCTAACAGAGCTTCATACACACGGATGTTGGAATACTCCAAGTAAACTGGCTGAGGACCTTGGCCAGTTGCAGAAGGTCCACATTCACCTCCTGGGAGCAGTTCCCAGCATGTGGCATTGAGGATGGCACCAGTGTGGTTCCCTTGACACTCTCCAGTGCTGCAGGTTTGGGCAGGTGCCTGCCGCACCCAGTGCAGGGACACAGAATGGGACAGGCAAGCAGGTGGTGAGGCTATGCCAGGGACCAATGCTGGGGTGCAAGCAGGATACTGTGGCTGGCCAGGGGCCACTGGTGTGGCACTCAGGGGCCTGAGGCTGGCTGCAGGTATCCCAGGACCTGGAGTCCCTGCAGGTGTCCCAGGACCCAGAGTCCCTGAAGGCAAGGAGCCACCTCAGCCCCAGGACTGGGGAAGCTCCAAGCTCCATGGCCCTGGGGCTAGCCCATGGGTGGCCCCCTGGTAGTGGGGCTGATCAGGAGAAAGTTCCATCCCAGATACTGCCTACAGGTGCATTACTGCACAGAAACTCCTCTACAGTTCATTTGCTACTACGGAGTAAACTACTCCGTACTGCACAATAGTTACTGTACAATAAGCACACAGATGGTGACACTTACCAGGCATGTCTACACAAGACGCTACTACACAGTAGCATTGCTGGGCACTAACCATGTGATAAGGCTTCTGCACAGTAGTAATAGATACTGCGCAGGATCTCATTCCTACTATACGGTAGTGTCTGAAAAAAAATGTGGCAATGGTACTACACAGTAACACCAGTTACTGAGCAGTCATTTAGTACTTGCTTATGCAAGTACTAAATGACTGTGCAGTAACAACTGTGCAGTTTGCTACTCATGCAGATGCGGCCACTGTGCAGTAAATTCATCTACTGCACAGTAAGGTGTCTAATGTAGATGTGCATGCTGGGTAGGAAAGGAAATAGGAAAAGTTCCTTCTCTGCTATTATAATAGCACGTGGTTTGTTCTCAACAATACTTTAACCAAATAGTACTCATGAGATCAAAAGAAGTTGCATGTTGACATTAATACTGCATGACTCATGATTGGTATATGGTAATTCATTTAAAGCAAGCAGTATGAGCTTCACAGTGTATACTGCTTCATCTTTAGTAACAATATATAGACATACTAGTTCTGGCCAAAAGTTGCCATTCTTCTCTAGCTGTGCCATATCATACCTTGAAAGAAGCCCCACTAATTTCAATAACACTGCTTGTGAAATGAGGTTGGGCATTCCTCAGTATGATAAAACACAGCAGTAGCTGGCACTATATATAGTGAATCAGAACAAACTGATGTTCGATATGAGTTTTTGTGAATTTACCATCTACAAGTCAAATGAAGAATTAGACTTACTGAAGGCTAAGTAAGCATCAAGTAAGGGACTCTACTTTTTGCCTACTGTAAGGGGAGTTCTTTCTTGGCCCTTTATTTTGGTTTTGACTAAAACCTACAATTTTACTCTAGCAATATTTAAGCTATTTAAATGAAATGATACTCATTTGTGCTTGGTTTTATTAGCCTGAGCCAGAAACAGTGCCCAAAAGATACAACTCAATTGCATTTGTGATTATCTGTTGACAATGACCGTGCTTGTGATTTAAAAAGAAATATGAGAATTATAGTAGTGTAATGAACAGTGAATAATACAGAGAAAATAATTATGAGAATAATTGACAGAATAATATATAATGTACATATCAAAAATTGCTTCTTACTTTAAAATATTATCAATATAAAACTCAACAATTTAAGGGGACAGCAATTTTTAAAAAGTATTTAAAATTTCCATATCATTACACCACTGTTGCTAAGGCTGTGATTTTCAGACTATTTTAAAATAACCTATAAAAGGAATAATTAACAGAAAATTATATAGTGATAGCTGTTCATTTCCAAGAAATATTATGTTTGTGCTTTAAGGTAGAATATTTAAATATACTGAAAAAGTAATGCTCTATTCATTTGTAGATCTCCTTTTCAGATCGTAGTACAATAGTGTAATACAGTTATCATTAAAAAAAAGTCTATGAGGCTAAAGTATATGCTGTAAAATTACACTACATCTAGTTTTAGAACATTCTAAATCGAGAGAACAAAGGTGCCTTGTATATAAAAAAAGACTGCAACATTCATTATACATCATTTAGAAGATTAAAAAGAAGATTGAAACTATAACGTTTGGGTCTGAGACCCAAAGTGGAAATAAATGTAATACGTAATTTAAAAATGTCACTATCAAATATAATTTTGTCAATGTATTGACAGTATTGCAATTAAAAGCAAATGTAGTTTTAAATTTCACTTATGTATTTAAGGGCCATTTCATAAAGTTTTCTTTTTTTGTTGTTGTTTTTACTATATAAACCACTTACTATACAACTCCTATATAAGCAGACAAAATAGGGAAAGATGAACATACAGAGGAAACAGAATGCCAGGCATTTTTCTATCAAAAGCATCCTTTGAGAAATAACTTCAAAAAATAATATTCTGGTTTTAATTTTGGTAATAGAATTCCTAAATAAAACTTTGACTCAGATAAACAGCAGACATTTTTTCATGCTGTCTGAAAACCTCTTTTTTTTTTTTTTTCAACACAGCATCTTCCAGGTTGTCAAAAGATGCATGGTCTCTAGGGCTGGTTTGTCATAAAAGGTAAGATCAAACCAATAGAAAAATACAATGAGCTTGTGCAGCAGGCCAGCTCAGCCATGCAGTGATAAAAACAGTGGCAGTTTTTCCAAAGTAATCTGACAGACTTCATTTGTCTCAGTGTGGATTTTGCTATGATGTCACATGTCATGACTTCCCATCATCCTTTTGCTATGTTGCAGCCACTCCTCTGTGTACTGCCAAAGGAGTGTGCAAAGTATGTAAGTGAGAATGCCAGGAGATTTTTCAAATGAATTTGACTTTTAGGAGAATCTGTAAGTCAAGAGCCAAAACAGGCATCAATTCCTTTCTCTCTGCCAAAGAGCTGTCACTTTCTTGGAAAGTTAAATTTGTCACAAGGAAAGAAAATTTCACCATAGTCTGTTTAAATAAGTTAGGGAGTAGAATCTTTTCCCAGGTGATTTTTCCACAGAAAGCAAATGTATCAATCATTTTATTCTCTGAAATAACAATTTATTATCCATGCAGGAGGCCTTAGATTCAATCTGCACAGTGTTCCGAGTGTCGTGTCAGATACTAAAATCTGTCATCAGTCTTTATCAAGGAAATCATTCTGTTCTTGTCATCAGTTGTTATTAATAAGACTATTTATTACTTCAATAATTAATTATGACAACTAGTCTGCCACTTGGATAATGAATAAATATTGATAAATTGCTTGGCTAATACACTGGTACTGTCTAACTAGTTTGAAAATATAGAGACCCGAGTGGAGTTATATAAAAAAATTATAAACTTATATCATATAGCTTGAATTGAATTGTCTCCTTTTAGCTAAAAAACATCTGGATTTTTGTCTGGACATAAAGTCTAAGAACCTGTCAACAGCCACATCGAAAGAATATTAGGACACAATTGTCAAAGGTGACTACAAAATTTCAGTTGTTTCAATTTTTGAGAATCCTACTTTTTGAGACTCCTTAAAAGAGGCTGATCTTTTGAGGGTAGACACAACCGAGGCCTCCAAACCTACCCACTACTCTCAAGAATATTTTCTCAAATTCATAAATCACAAAGATTCACAGATAAATGTCAGACTACTAGTAACTTTCTTACTAATGGAAATTATAGGGCACTTACATACATACAGTGAGGCTACTTCGATGTGCTGTAATTGCAGCACATCAGAGCAGACTCGATTCACTGAGTCTGCCGGAGTGCGGTAATTACTGCGTCCCAGCAGACTCCAGCCTCATGTGTATCACTCTCTGCACTGAAAAATGATGGCATTCAATGAGCTTTAGTTAAAGCATCCTCACTGTTATTTTTCAGCTCAGGGAATTAAAACACCCCCCCACCCCACCCCACTCCCAAAGCATGTGTATAGATAACACTCTAGGGAAAACAATCTTTTACTATATATTTGTGAAGGGCATAACACTAGGGGTTCCTGATCTTGACTGCAGGCTCTTGGCTATATAATAATTAAAAACAATAATGTAAATAAACACATTAAAACAATACAGTATTGTACCATAATATTTTCTCTTGTTTGTGCTGTGTCTTCTATTTCTTTGGTTCTCTTTAATGTGTTGGTTTCAAATAAGAAACACTGGCCACATCTACATAAGTTGCTGACCGCACACTCATTACTGCACAGTCATTTGGTACTTGTATAAACAAGTATTAAACGACTGCGCAGGAACTGGAGTTACTGCACAACAGCAGCGCCGAATGGCTTTTAAGTGATGCTGACTACACGGTAGCTCATTACTACCAGGCAGTAGCATTGCATCACACTTTGTGCCATGTGACATTACTGCGCGGTAGTAAAGAACTACTGTGCAGTCAACATCTCGTGTAAATGCAGCCAGTATCTAGCAGTAAGAGACTTTAGGGAGGGCATAAAATTAGTGGACTGAAAGAAAAAATGGTAGCTGGTCAGTCTCAGATGAAAGTTTTTGATTCCAGAGTCATTTTCCTCATGGGATGAAGCCTGGATTGGTAACCTGCATGGACTGTATTGTGCAAAGCTCATCTTTATTCTTAGTGTTAGCTTAAGGCTTGGGAGTATGAGACAGGGTGGTGGAGTGCATAATTTAGCACAAATGGGGAAAATCTCTTCTTGTTACTTCTGTTTTACAGCACATAGGACTTAGTCATCAATGGTCACATTTTCTAAATTCAATTTTTTAAATAAAGAGGTATGTCTGTTTTATGGCCAAGAAGTGCAGTTTGTAAGTATTGCGTGGCCCTGGAAAAAAAAGATTACAAGTGGGCGGCAATGTACTTACCTACGTGAGACTCTCTCCACAAATGCTTACATTTCCCCAAGATAGCTTACATGAAACATGCATCCTAGCTTGCTGTCTACTACATGTTTGTAGTAAACTCTATATGTAAATGGATCCTTTACTTGCCTGTGTTAGAGCCAACTTCTGTTTACCAAAAGACAATGATTAAGCTTTTAATTTATGTGAAATATTTTGGATATATTTCATTTTTTCACATTCATTTGTTTACTAACAGACCTTAAGATAGAAAGCTTTCCAAAGTATCAGGTGAAATGTAATTAAGAATCACTCAGACATATAATTTAATCAGAAGAACAAGCAAATACATACCAGATATAAAGAACTTCTTCAGAATTCTTCTTCTTGTTAACTTTTTCATTACGAGTCTTGGCAGAGGTAGCTTAGATCGACTTTAAAGGGCCAATTCCCATTGTATTTGACTGCTGTCAAGTTTTAAAAAGAAAAATCAGTTGTGTTCACTTAGGTATAATCAAATTGGCAATTTCTACTCACTTTACAGTCAATTTTTAGTGTTTTCCACGTAAACCTATTAATGGTAAACCATCATAAAATTTAAAAAGATTAACCTCTGTGTTGGGAAATTATTATTTTGGTTTTTTGGGTTTCTTTCCATTTTCCTGAATCTTCTCCTTCTGTACTCTCTCTTTGGGACTGCGTGTGGCCTCACTTTTGTATCATTTCCTACCAGCCTTTATGAAATCAATAAGATTCAATTTGGTGTGTGGCTTCAAAAACTCAACTGAATCAGTTTAACTACATTAATTTATAGTGATTAAATGAACTCTTTCAAAGAGTAACCTATTTCAGTTACCATAAGTCAATTGGGTTGAACTGGATAAAGTACATTGATTTAAAAACCACATTAGTTAAACATCCTCAAGTAGACAAAACCTAAATGTTCAGGACGCTCAGAACCATTTAGCATCTAATCCAGAAGCTTCAATGTATTAGGGAAAAGTTGCATGAAGTTTTTTTCCTGAACAATAATGAGAAACCCATTTCCCTGAACCATGCTAACTAGACTGTCTACTAGGTTCGGGGGTACCTTTCACCTTTATGCTTCTAACAAAAGTTCAGGGCCACATTCTCAAAGAATCATTTGCGCGTACACAATGAAGCATGTTGGTGTACTCTTTTTGTGCACAAACTGATGTCTTTTTTGAAAGCCGTATGCCTGTGCACAGATGGACTGAAAATAGGTGGGTGTGAAAAAATCTGTTTGGCCTCAAAGCCTTGTTAACAAGTTTTGGGAATGGCTGGGTGACCATTCTGTTGCTCTGATTGTCAGAGCCTCCCCAAGATATACTTTTTCCCTGATCTCAGTGCCCTTGCCCTTCACACCCCATTGGCAAGTTCTTCATGAAAAAGAAAACATGAATTTTGTCAGCCTAGCCTGTGTCACATGTTTATGTTAAAAACAGATGTCACTTTTTAATTGCCATAAATACTGTGAGTCTTAAAAAAAACCCCACATGCACACAGAAACCCTTTTGTTTTTTGAAAGCTACCTTGGATTTCTATGATGTAATCAGAAGATATTTCTTCAGTACTGCATCCATGAGGTCTGCTCATATAGCCATGGCCTGCTTAACACCTGCTTCTTCACAGACGTATGCAAGATACAGAAACCCACAGATCTGTAATGAACTCTAAGGACTCCTTTAAGTTCTAGGCTGACTGTTCTAGTCTGCTGATGTAGCTGCTTCTCCTAACCCAGGATGGTAGATTCAGCAGTTATTGTTAGGTTGGCTGGAGGACCTTTCTTCTCAGGGCTCCTGGCTTCTACTGGCTGAAATAATGTCTAGCATATGCATGGCCTGAATCTTCTAAACTGGCTTATTTCTGAAAATAGGCTATGCATACACTTATCTATGGCCATGTTCACCATCCGCCTGCCATTCTTTGGGGGGGGGGGGGGGGTCCACACACACAGACACACAAACAGACACACAGATATAGATATCGTCTCTGCAGTTTCTGTTTTCCTGTTTATCCTCTTCTTTGACAGGTGTGCTTCCATCAGAAATAATGCTTTTATATATATATATATATATATATATATATATTCCTAAATGTGGCCCTTTATTATCTGATCCTTTTCAGAATACATTTAGAAACTAGGCAATTAAGTTATCTGTCATGCTTCCCAGTGGTTTTTGCATAAATAAAATCCAGCAGCTCTTCATAAAAGTACCATAATACTTAGATAGCCATTATGTTTTTAAACCATTGTATATACTGTTTATTTTTCCTGATTCATTTTTTCTCAGTTATCCACTTCCACTGGTGCTAACTCATTTCTCAGGTTGCTGTGCCTAATCTTTGACAGGATAATAAGTGGTAAATGATGATTATCAGTCTAGGAAACATGTTTCCTTGTGCCATTTTGTAGTGCATTCATTACAGAAAACTCTTTGCTTTTCATTTGTGCACTGATGCATACATCTTCATACATCCTGAGGAAAAAAAACGTTCATCTTTAACATATATCTGACACTTACACTCCTCCATGAGATTGTCTAAACCATGTAAGCATCCAGCTGCACAGACGGTGGAGCTGGAGTTTGTCTCATTTCTGAGTTTGGCATGTTTAAATCTGACTTAACTCCTACATAAAATGTCATGGAGAAATCATCTCATACTCAAATGGCTGATTGAATTAATTAGGCCTTTAATCTTCATTGTTTTATGGGAAGTGGAAACTTTGATTCCAGATCCAATGATTTTGAAAGAGTAAAGCACATTTGTCACAGCAATATGTCACCTAGACACCAATTTCTCACATATTGCTCTTTAATTAATCAGATACAACAAGGTGAGAATTATGGTGTTAATAATTCATACTTTGCTTGTTGCTTTATGTGGAACAAGGGTGATGACTGAACCCCTTTGGAAATATTAGACATGAATTACTGCATCATAATTCATGGCCTCCAGAACTGTATTCAATTATTTTTATTTATGCTTTAATGTGTGTCTATGTGTGTGTTTCTGTACAGACAGCAAAGGAAAAGTTGAAAACATTAAAAATACAGTAGATATTTTATGGAACTATTTTTTGATGAAAACCAGGTCATTCCAGAATAATTTTTTAGAAAGTTTCAGATTTTTTTCATTTGCTTCAGGCTGTAGTGCACAGGACGAATATGTCATGCTTCATTGCAGTGCTCCCTAGTCAGGAGCTTTGAGAAATGGATTTTTACTGGTTTAACACAAGACAACCATGTTAGGCAAGTAATATGAAATCTGTTTGGCAAACCATTGAGTAAACAAATCCCTGTCCTCCGGCAGAGTCCAGAATGAAGCCATTTATGGAAGCTTTAAAAAAAAAAAAAAGAAAAATATTTTCCATTTAAATTTTCAGTACAACATTGAGGAGTAAGGATTTGATCTAGAACAGTGGTTCTCAAACTTTCTGGACTCGAGGCATCCCTCAAAATCCCAGCTCTTAGCTTTCACTCATTTTTTGACTATGTAAAAATAATAGAGCAATTCTTCTACTGCACAGAAATCAGATTGCCACTAGGCTTTCTGATATGTTGTGGGCTGCCTCATGTGTGTTTATTGGTGCATGCCAAAACTGCTGTAACCAAGGCAATATTGTATTTTGGGGGGCTTTAGCATATGCAGAGTGGATGAGCTGTGCAGCAGTGCAGCACTCCCTTGTATGGCCTAAAGACAGTGTAGACATGACCTATATGACATTGCTTTTTTGGTTGAGAAATACCTGGTTTAAGAACTCTCAGATCAAGAACCTAATTTGACTTATACCTTCCCCCCAGCTTCTTATACCAGGATAAAATCAGCAGACAATAACAGATATTGTTCCCTACTATCTATCACCACTCCTGTTAGGACTGCTGAGTTTTAAAAAAAAGATACAGAAAATAAATGGCTTAGTGCATAATAAACCCTTTGACTTCTGTGAGACTAAGAGCGCATTCCAGAGAGTTCACAGAGAGAAATTGGCCAAAGCTGTTACATGGGACAAGTAGAATTTCTTCCAGGGGTTCTTGTCATAATTTCTGTCTCCTTCATACCTCTTTGAGAAAGGACTGAGGCAAATTTAATGTTACTATATATCCTGTAAAGGTGTTTGAAAGAGCTGGATTTACTCAGAGGAAGTAAAACCAAAATCTTTACTACACGAGAGCTTCTAGTTCATCTCAGAACAAGAACTAAATGAACATTTTTAGAAAGCAGGCCACAAATATATAAAGGAAATGGTGGAGAAAATGTTATGCAATTTCTTTATGGCTAAGTGCAGACGGTCAAAAAGCCCGAGGTTGAATAGATTCAACGTTTGTAGGTTATTCTAAGCTGCATAGATTGAACTGATAAGCAAGTGAACAGACAGTTACTTTTGATCCCAGAAATGCAGCCACATGCTTGCAGTGGCTCAGGTCAGAAGCTGGGGGCGGGGGGTTGGCACTCACTCCGGGGTTGCATTACTGTATGGCTATGCGTGGCTTGCAAAAAGGATACCCCTTCTTCCCAACTGGCAATTTACAGGGCATTTCTCTGCCTTACAGTCTATGGAGTTGGACTCTGCAAGAGAAGGTTGAGAGGCGACCTTGTGGCTGCCTATAAGTTCATCACGGGGGCACAGAAGGGAATTGGTGAGGTTTTATTCACCAAGGTGCCCCTGGGGGTTACAAGAAATAATGGCCACAAGCTAGCAGAGAGCAGATTTAGATTGGACATTAGGAAGAACTTCTTCACAGTTCAAGTGGCCAAGGTCTGGAACGGGCTCCCAAGGGAGGTGCTCTCCCCTACCCTGGGGGCCTTCAAAAGGAGGTTAGATAAGCATCTAGCTGGGGTCATCTAGACCCAGCACTCTTTCCTGCTTATGCAGGGGGTCGGACTCGATGATCTATTGAGGTCCCTTCCGACCCTAGCATCTATGAATCTATGAATCTAGAGCACACCTCCCTGCTCCACTGGAGCAGACAGCTTGGGCCTAGACTAGCCTACCTATCCTGTGAGGGGGGGAGGTGCAAAGCATCCTGGGATAGAGGGGGTGAGTTAAAGTTGAATCTGCAGGGGATCTAGGACATAAGTTTAATAAACCAATTTAACCTAAATTAGTTAAGTCTGATACTATGTCCATCCAGTTTTATCTTAAACTGGTTTGGGTCATTTTGAAAGCAGTTTATGTGCACTGAACTTTGGCTGTGTTACAGATTTGAACCAGTTTCTGATCACTTATACTGGTTTATGTGTAATTTCTATCCCTAGCCGATATCTTTAGTAGCTTTCATTTGTAAATTGTACTTGTGCTGGGTGTCAGTAGTATTAAGCAGTTCTACAAAGCATACTTTACATAAAAGCAAATATTTCTGTAGGTCACTTTGAGAATTGCAGTATTCACAGTCCTGTGAAGCAGCGAGCCCTACCTGGATAGTCACTATGTCTAGATCACAAACATGGCCACAGATATGCACATGTATATTCTATTTTTAGAAATAAGCCAGTTTAAAAGATTCAAACTAGTGGTCCCTTCACACAGTGGCTTCCTTCAGAAAATAGCCTGCATTGAGCAGCACAGCATGTGTGAATATGCTGCTGCTGAGCTTGTTAATTTTGCAGGCTAGGTATTGGCATTGATTGCCTCACATACCAGGATGCTCAGTGAGAGTGAAAGGCTTTGAGTTTCACTCAAAAGGCACCCCACATTTTGCAGGATTAAGTGAGAGCTAGATTTTCCATTTTGTAGCAATTTTCAGAGTTTCAATTATTTTTCTGGCCCGTAACTGAAATAAGACCAATCATTTAAACATTTTCCGGTGAAATGAAATTTCCTAAAATTGTTCTGGATTGATATAAATATGTTACTTGGATTCTGACTTTCAAACAATATAATATCTGTATTGTATATATATATATAAAATCATCTTTCTATTTGATCATTTTAAGGAACCATGATGAAAATTCATTAAAAAGGTGAAAATGTTTCATTCTGAAAAAAATGGTAGAATAAAATGTTCTAGCCTTATGAGGCCATGTCATTCCACCCTGCTTTGTTTCCAGAACAGACTGATCCAAACTGAAGTTTTCTTAAAATATTTTACTTTCCACAAATCAAATTTTTATGGAAGAAAAATGTTTTATCAGAAAATGTCCCATCATCTTATATGTGTAATTTGATGACGGTGTTTGACATTCAAGCTTAGGACAAGGCCCAATGGTGATTTATATTGTTGCACTAAACCATTAGCTTTTACTCTCTGCCCATTTATAAGGGCTTTACATACCATGGAAAATTAGTGCTAATACCCCCAGCTTCAGGGTTTAAATGCCTGCAAACATTTTGTGCCTTGGGACACACTGCACAGGAGCTTGGGGAGACTGCAAGTCCCATGTGCCCCCTGGACAGGACCCAGGCTGCTGCTGCTCATCCTGTCCACTAGCCAAAGCTGCTCCTTGGCCACAGATGAGTGCTCCAGACCTTGGCCCTGCCCCATTGCTGAGCACTCCTGAGCGCTGTCCAGGGCCAGCCACACAAGGACAGCTGCATGGGTGCTCAGAGAGTCAGTGTGGGAGGCACCACCAGCATCTCCTCCCCATCCTTCCCAGTGAGGCCTGGGGCCACCATTGTGCGTACACCCAAGCCGAGAACCTAGGGCCCCAACTGACCCAGAAGAAGGTGTGCAACTTTGTGGACCTCTGGGGGGATGTGGAGATACAGGGGCAGTTTGCACAGGGTGGATGTGCAAACTCCCCATCCCCGCATGGATGCTTGACCGCCCATGTTTATGAGGCCCCGTTGAGCAGGATGCATGAGAGAGGCCACTCTCAGTCAGTGTGGCAATGCCACATGAAGGTCAAGGCCTTGCACACACAGTGGGTGGCTGTAACCAACCACAACCATTGGTCCAGTTGTGTCTACAAGACCATGCTCACCACGCTCACTGCAGACAATTTTCTGGAAAGCACTTCATTCCCCTCCACAAACACAGATCCTGTCCCCCCCATCCCCGGACAACAGACCCTCCCTCTCTCCCAAGCAACAGAACCCCACCCTGACTCACAGAGCCCTACCACCAACTACCCCACCCACCAACAATGAAGCACCCAGCTTCCCATGCAGATTATGTACAGTGCTCTGTGTGCTATACTGGAGAGGAGGATAGTGGGATGGGGGTGCCTATGGGGTGGAACCTGGGGAGAGGTGCCCAGCACCCTAGCTACTGGCTACACCACTGAGGGTGCACATGCCATGGCAGGGCCAGCAGCTGTGGGGGGGAGGCTCACCCAGGGGTGAGGGTGGTTGCTGCTCTGCCAGCATGGCCAGCTCCCCCTCCTGCAGCCAGCAGCCAGGGCTGCAGGGCCTGTATGTGGTGCTGGTCCTGCTGCAGGCAGCTCCTGCTCTGGGGCTAAATGGAGCCAGGGCAGGTGCAGGTGTGGGGTGGGGGGGGGCAGTTGGAAGGGAACCTGGCCAGTTGGAATGGCACCTCAGCACAAGTCCACTATGGGGCTTGTGGCTGGTGGCTGCCAGGGGGCAGGAAGGGCTAGGGCTGGGGGCAGGCCAGCAGGTGGGATGAAGATGACCACCAGAGCCAGGATGGTGTCTTGTGCTTGGCAGTCCTCCTACATGGCTTCTACTGCCCTGGCAACTACAGCAGCTTGTTGCTTTTGGGCCTCCACCATCCTCTTGAGAGCAGTGTCTCTCTCCTTAAGGGCCAAGAGCCTGCCCCAAATTCCCAGTCTGCTCAGTCCCTTTCCAGCTCCTACACAACCCTCTCCTGCTTCCACACTATGTCCTCTGCATGCCAGGCCCATGAGTCCACCAGCTGCTCCTCCACCATGGGACCAGCCAGAGCCAGAACATACAGAGGGCCCTGGCCAAGCCTCCTCCTGACCCTGAAGGTGCATCCTTGTGTGCCTCTCCTCTACATGCAGCTGCTGAATTTGCAGAGCCAGGAGAAAGAGGTTTGGGGGTTGTGCATGCATGGGTGCTCAGGAACCATGATAAGTTTGCCAGGCAGCCACTACCTTAACTCCCCATCCCTGCTTGCTCCATAGGGGCACATGGGTCACTGGGTACTTGTCACAGGCAGCCTGCCTTCCCTGCCCCCCTCCCAGGCCAGGGCAGGCTTGGCTCCTGGCAGCACCTGCTGTGCATGTTCCTGACCCACTCCCTACTTCTTCTACTTCAGGCCAGGCCATCTCTTCCATTGCCACCAGGCTCAGTGGGTGAGGGGCTCTTGGACAACTGTGAGGCAGATGTGGTGGTGCCCTCGTTCTTTCCTAGGGGGTCTATCTGGAGATGTGCCCCGGGGCAGGTATCCTCTGAGTGTGCCCCTGGTGAGAGTGTCCCAGGCATGCCAGAAGGAGCTGTTTGTGTGGACCAAGTGGTGACAACCCACGACACCCTGCTGCTGCCGATCACCATGGTGCTCCAGGAACACCCAATAACCTAGTGTGGGACTATGGCATGGGATGGTGCAGCAGACAATGTGGGGGCATGGCATGGGACAGGGAAGAGGCAATGGGGCTGGACTGGAGGCCAGCACCAGGGTCCAGCCAGGGTGCTGCAGCTGGCTCAGTTTCTCTGCTGTGAGACCATGCAGGCAGCAGGTGGCACAGGCCCCAATGGTCTCACAGAGTTTGAAAGGGTAGGCAGAGCCACTGCAGCATTGGGGTGGAGGAGCTCTGAGCCCTGTAAGCCTGGGATGAGCCTGAGGTTGCCCCTTGGTGGTGGTAAATTTGCTCCCAGTTGCCAACTACACCTAAGCTACTGTGCAGTTACTATGACATGTTAATTTGCTACCTGCAAATGCAGATAGCAAATTAATCTTGCCGTAAATTAATTTACTGTGTAGTAAGTGCCTACAGGTGCAGATGGTTACATTTTATCATGCAGTTAGCTAATTTACTGCATGGTAAAGTGTAACCAACTGCACGGTAAAGTGTCTTGTATAGACGCACCCCCTGTGACATTACATCTTAAGAGTGGTCTTCAGCATTATTTTTAATTAGTACTAAAGGTAATGAAAATGACGCTGTACTCTGGAACACAATAGCTACCTGTTTATACTGTATGCCATTCCATGAGGTGTTTTAAAATGCTATATATAAATAACGGCCAAATCATTGCCTGTGTGTGACTTACTAGTAGATGACAAGGATTCACAGAGCTAGAGGAAATTAAATGCCCTCAGGGCATAAAAGGTTACTATCTGTTTGAAGCAAAAGATATATACATTTGAGATTTGATTAATTTCTTACATATAAATCTTTATGGATTGCTATCTATTACACTAAACTTCGTAAAAGAAACTGTGTGATCTTTCAATGTCCTTCAATTGAATTATGTTACATTGTGCTGAGAAGGCCCACACTCCTGTTTTAATTTAGACATCTTTATTTTGCTGAGTATTAGTTTTGCTGGCACTAAAATAATTGGTGTTTTTTAAATCTTGATATTCTGAATGTATTAATATGAAATCACCTTACGTTTTGTTCAGCAGCGCCTTGAAAGAAAAGAATGCCCTTTGATCCATCCCCTCAATATATGGAAAAAGAGAACAAATATAAATACGATATCTTCTTAAAATAGCTGACCATTACCATTTGAAATTTGATAGGACCCAGGCATGGCTTCTGTTCCTGGGTCTACCACTGATTTGGGCAAGCCACTTCACTTTGTCCACATAGATGATGCACAAGTTTTTGCGGGGGGGGGGGGGGGGGGAGCACAACTCCATGCTGCTGCGAGGTGCTGGCCCCAGCCAGGCTGCAGCCCCATGCCCAACACCAGTGCACAAAATTGGGGGGGGGGGGGCACATGCCCCCTTTGAACCCCCGTGTGTTGCCTATTCCTGTCCATGTCTCAGAATCCCCAACTATAAGACTGGCATATATTTATCTTATAATATGTGTGTGTGTTGATGAGGCCCTTGTTACACTTAAGATATGATCATATCACTAATTGAACATGTGGTCTGACTGTGGCTCCCAGCTGCAGGGACACAGCTGGAGCCACCAGCTGATCTGGACTCCCAGGTGTGGGGTTGCACCATGAGCCTCCCAGGTCCCAGGGTGCACCCTGAGCCTGGCAGCTGGCAGCTCATCTGTCAGATCTTCCAGCACCAGCAGTAAGGAGAGATGGGATATGATGTTCGATCACACAGTCATGCCTCCTTCCATGCACTTGGTGTGGCATGAAGCATGATTGTGGGGACTGTGCATCAGATCCCATCATGCTTTTAACTTCATGTCTGCCAGGGGCCTGATACACACTGGATGCATCTACACTTTCAATTAGCACATAGCAATCAGTGTGCACCTGGGATTGCAGCATGTTGAGTTGGGGCAGAACAGCTCTGGGCTGCCACCTGGGGCTGCTGTGCCCCAGCTCAAAAATGCTGCAGAAGGGCTGACTGGGACATGAGGGTACTTCAGTGTGGGGCTAGCTGGCAGGCAGCCCCTATACTGTAGCACCCTCATGCCCCAGCCAGCCCCAGTCACCATCTTCAGATGCATTGTGGCACACATAACTACTCTGCTGTAGGATAGTACTTGTCCCACACAATACTATCCCACAGCAGAGTTAATTAACTGACAGGCTCAAATGTAGATAGCGACACTTTACTGTGGAGCTAATTAGTCAGTGTAGATGCACCCACAGAGAGGCATGCACACTATATATAAATAATATATTTAAGGCAACACAAGTAATTGAGAAGAAGAGTAACTTTCTGTCTCTTCTCCTATGGCTTGAATTTTCACTTCCTTATGCAATTCAAAATAAAAGGAAAGTAGATAAAATGCAGCAGGGGCTCTCCCAGGAAAAGCTGAATCTCTGTATAAGGCCTTAATTTTAAGCAAAGTCTTAACAATTTTACTAATTTCTGTCCACTTCACCTGCTTACTGGACTATGTTTTACACCCGCACTGATATATCCTGAATGACTGAATGCAGAGTATAAGTATTTATGATGGAAAGCTAAGAATAGTCTCTCCAATTCCTCTTCTGAAATCTATATTCCTGAGATGGCTGCTCTGCCCATCTGACTATTTCTACCTGATTATATTTATGCTTCTTTCCTGGGGCCAAGCTCCTATGCCAATTGAAATCAATACCCATTGTCTTCTAGGCTCTGGATCAGGTTGATGGTATATTGTGCAATTCCTTAAAACTGCTAAGTATTTCTTTAGAATCCAGAAATCTTAACTCTTGAAGTTTGTATGTGAGGTTAGTAATTGCACTGGTTGTATTTGAGAAATGCCTATGAAAATGTAGAAAAGAACAATTGAAATAAAATATATTTGATCCTTTCTTTAAAAATAAATAAATAAATAAATGTTCATGGACCTGGGCTTAGATTGGCCATAATAGGTTCAAGTGATTTACTTCATGCTTTCACTATGGCTCCTTATGGTATTAAATAGTAGATACTTGAAAGTCCAGATGCAGTGCATTGCCACAATTACAATATTTACAGTTCTCCCCTGCTGATTTCACAAATAGGGCCTGTCAGCCAGCCAGGCAGAGCTTTAAAAGAAAATAAGCTGAAAAATAAGCAGAGAAGAGAGATAACCATTGACTGAAAGCATGAAGCTCCTCAATCAGATAGGGCAGGTTCATTTCTCCCTCAGTTCAGATCTCATTTGTGTGTATTTAATAATCATCGTCCTGCCTCCCATTTTTGATTTCTCACCTCAGCTACTTGCTGGACACTGGTTCTACATCTGAGGCGATGGACCACTTTAAACTACAGTATGCTGTTTCTTCTGTTGCTAAAAAAAAATAAAATAAAATCAGCCTTCTAGGGATAGAGTGTCAAGGACCAGCACGAGGGGTAAGCAACTAACTTAAACATATCTATCTATCTATCTATCTATCTATCTATCTATCTATCTATCTATCTAAGCTTCATGAACATTTTTCATGGAATGGTTGATTTTTGAAGTGGATGGTATGCTTTACTGTCGTTGTCATTAATTCTTCACACAGAACAAAGTAGGTGGAAGATTTTAAAATGTTGCTGTTCAAAAGGGAATTGTACTGTAATAACTGGACTAGAGGAGAAGGGGTCTGACTGAAATATTCTTTTTAAATATGAAAGGTCTTATAGTTCATAACAACACTTATAGCATCAAATACCACTTTATTACTTTTTCCTTTAACTAGATAGAACTGTAGTGTAATTTATCAGCATGTGCCAAACCTTATTGAAAAACCTGATACTTATTTTAAGCTAGCAACCAGATCTGCTTCTAAAATGCAGGACACACTCTCCAGCCAAACAAACTTATTCCCCTGTTTTTAAAGAAGTATAGAAATTTGGGCATTACTTTATATTGCCTACAGTGCTGTTGCTAATAAACTTCTACTTTCAGAAAACCTGAAATATCTATCTCCAACACGTATCAAAAATGATGTACTCCAGTTCCACCAAACGTGTACATTGAAATAAAACATTAACCACTCGTAAGGTTAACTACTGGCTTTACATGATTTTTATATTAGCACATCAGCATCTAGCTGTCAGACGTGTTAACACTGGTCAGCATTAGGTTTCAACACATTGGCAGCATTCTTGAATCATTTGATCTTCTTTTTCCCTCCTTCCATCCCCTGCATCCCAGCATATGACCTATTACTTGAGTTATAGCTATCTTCTTTGAAGATGAGCCACTTGAGGTAGACTCAAGACAAGTGTTTACAAGTAAGTAATACTGCTGATCAGTATTATGGAACCTGGATTGCAATTCTTGCCTTGGGAGAAGAGTGTGGTTGTAGTGGTTAGTGATAGGAAACACTGAACTGGTCAAGTCACTTTAAGAAGCAGTGACACAGTGGTTAGAACAGGCATTATGACCCTCTTGCGTTCTCCCAGTACTGATGATGACATTGCAAAAGCTCCCCAATAATTTTATAAGGTCTGCCTTCCCCGATTGGATTTATGACTGATATTTTAGGAACTGGCACATGAGGAATAACTATGTGACCACAGATTTCAGAGTGTTTTAGATTTATTGAAAAGAAGAATAAGGAAAATGGAAATATATGACAAAAGCGGTGATTTTTAAGTTCTCATTATTCCCTATCTGGACAACCCCCTGTCAATGTATTAGAAAATACATCATGCTGTTTCATTGTGTTTATGACTGTATGTAAATTGGAGAAATCAGGGGCAAGTAGGTCAACAGTGATCCAACAGACCTTAAAAAAAAATGTCCCTTCTCACAGGATTTGACTATTGTTTTGAGACTCAGCACAGGCAATGTACTCATCAGAAAATAAATTCACTATTTGCCCAAGGAGGGGCAAAGAACAGATTCTTTCTTTTGTTTGGTTAAAATCTTTAACTAGTCATGCTCCCTGTAGTTTGTCTTTTCCCACCCCCTCCTTCTCTGAATTCATTATTATTTAGACAAAAATGTATCCATGTGTACCTATAACACATATGCACATACATAATTACATAGGAACTTTAGGTTACAACTATAGGAAATGTAGGTGAAAACTATGGCTACGTTGCCACTAATCAGAAGATTGAAGTTTATAAGCCTTTCAAAAAATCCATTGTGATTTATTTTTCTTTAAGTAAATGCAATACTGTTTTGTGAATGAACTACAAGTGCCAGTTTGTTAAGAGTAACTCAATTTCTTGAGTTACTCTTCAGGTAACCAGATTACTCATATGCTTGTCACTAGAAGCCAATATTATGTCTCATCATAATGACTGATTGAACTACTCTCTCTCAGTGACACCCGGCGCTAGTTTTGTTTGTGGAACTGTTGAGTCAGCTTCGTTGATTTCATGTTGTGTAGGACTGGGTACTCCTGTGATCCTACAAAGTTGGTGACATTTTCTCATGATGAGGTCACAATAGGGCTCAACATCAGGGTTGGTTTCTGTATTTATGGCAACCTGTGCTAGACTCCTTTAAGTGTTATAACATCAAAATCAGAAGGTAGCATAACAAGACTCACTAAGCATAAAACAACATGAAATACTACAGATGAACAAATTAAATGGCAACATATCCTGTCTGAACTCATTTGCTTCTATCCTTTTCCACATCTAAACAAGAGACATCTTTGATTATAAAAACAAGAGAGGGAATGCAGGGAATGCTGTTTTACAATAAAATTAAAATGCAGTTCTGAGGTAATTAGGAATCAAAACCTCTTAAGGGGCAGATACGGCCATGTACTGGCATTCAAAACACCGCAAGGATTCTTTCACATTTTCCTCTCCCTAGGAAAACCTACTGGGAGAGAACAGCCTAGGGGCTGGGCAGGTGCTGCACAATTCACCTGCATTGCCAACAGCATGCAGCCAGAGGGCCCCTCTGCATGCATCCCAGGGTACTTTGCAGGCTCCGCTGGATGGAAGTGCTGAGAGCAGCTGAGCACACAGGCCAGCACTGATTGGCTTGCCGCCCCAGGAAACTGTGTCCCTCGTGAAACTCCTAACAACAAATCCTATGCCCCCCGTCCCCATGCATAACTGTTCTGAGAAAGCAGAGCCCTGCCAAGTGTTTTTGACTCCAGCAGCCCACAATAGATCCCTACCCGTCTCAGAGTAGCCAATGGATCCTGTTCCTGCACTGCCAGTTCCAGTTCCTGCCTGCCTGAGAATCAAGCTCACTTGACATGCCCTTTTCCAGCCCATGTGCCAGAAGCTTGTGCTGGCATGCAGATTGCTGCAAATGGCTCAGAGGCCCATGGTTACACTCTTCCCTGAGACTGCTGATAGGCACCACTTTCATGGGATCCAGTCAGTGACTTCTGTGTAGTTGAGGAAGAAGAGCCCCTACTGTTACCCGTCAGATCTGTGCTCCTGGAGAACCCTGGTGCAGTACCCAGCCTGTCTGACTCAAGAAGGACTCTTGCTCCCTGTAGCAGGGCACTAAGGTGCCTGCTACTTTGAGAGCAGAGATAAGAACCCAGGTGTAGGATGCTGGGACAACCGGTTAATGAGGGAAGTGGTCGCACCTTGCACCTGGTCAGATGCAATGTAGGTTCCTGGCTGTATTACAGGACCTTATCCAGGAAGTGCACAGCCCCACTATGGGTAATGCCTTGCTGGACCTGGTCCTGGCCACAGGGGATGACCTGGTGAGGGGACTGCAGGTCCTTGACTGCCTGGGCAATAGCAATCATCACCTGCTGGATTTCACTATCCAACGCAGGGTGTCCAGGGCTCAGACCGAGGCTAAAGCCCTTGACTTCAGAAGGGCCAACTTCAGTGAGCTTAGGAGACTAGTGGGGGAGGCACTGAGGGCCCAGAAGGTAGAGGAGATGGAAGCCCATGAGGGATGGTCGTACCTTAAGGAGGAGATCTTCCAGGCCCAAAGGATAACAGTCCCTGAGAAAAGCAAGGGGGTTAAGAGTGCTCAGAAACCCCCTTGGCTCAGCATGGGCATTCAGCAATGCCTGAGGACTGAAAGGGTGGTGTACAACCAGTGGAAGGGAGGAACTATCACCAAGGAGGAGTACTCTTCCTCAGCCTGGGAGTGTAGGAGGGCCATTAGGAAGGCCAAGGCAGAGATGGAACTCAGGCTAGAGTCCAGGATTAAGGACAACAAAAAGTCCTTTTTCAAGTACATTGGGAGCAAGAAGAGGGCACCAGGCAATGTAGGGCCCCTGCAAGACACAAACGGTAATCTGGTGGCCAAGCCAGACAACATATTGATATTTTTAACAATTTTTTGCCTTTGTTTTCCTGAACAGGGACCAGGATATCCCACCTACCAGAGGTAGGGACAATCTCATGGATAGCTCTATGAAGCCTTCAGTCAGTGCAGATGTAGTTAGGGATCTTCTGGAAGGGCTAGACATTTTTTAAAACTGCAGGTCCAGATGCCCTCCACCCAAGAGTGTTGAGGGAGCTGGCAGGGGTCATTGCGGAGCCTTTGGACCAGCTGTATGAGCATTCATGGTCATCTGGCCAGGTGCCGGGGCATTGGAAACTGGTTAATGTGGTCCCCATTTTTTAGATGGGGAGGAAGGCCTGTAATTATAGGCCTGTAAGCCTCACTTCAGTGCTCGGGAAGCTCTTGGAGAGGATCATCAAGGAGCACATCTGTCGGGGGGCCAGCAGGGGAGATCATGCTCGGCGGCAATCAACATGGGTTCACCAAAGGCAGGTCCTGCCAGACCAACTTGATTGCCTTTTACGACCAAGTAACTAAATCCTTGGATGATGGTGTCGCTGTGAATATAGTTTTTCTAGACTTTAAGAAGGCCTTTGACACTGTCTCTCACCCCATCCTCATCAATAAATTAAGTGATTGTGGCATTGATGCCTGCACAGTTGGATAGGTAAAAAATTGGCTGATGGGGTGCACGCAGAGAGTAGTGGTGGACAGGTTGTACTCAACCTGGTGAGATGTGAGCAGTGGGGTCCCCCAGGGCTCAGTCCTCAGGCCCACACGGTTTAACATCTTCATCAGTGACTTGGACGAGGAGGTGGAAAGCACGCTGTCTAAGTTTGCTGATGACACTAAGATGTGGGGCGAGGTGGACACACTTGAAGGGAGAGAGAGGCTGCAACTAGATTTAGACAGACTATAAAAGTGGGCAGATGAGACTAGGATGGGGTTCAGCGTAGACAAATGTAGGGTGCTGCACTTTGGGAGAAGGAATCCACAGCATACAAACAGGCTGGGGAGTTCCCCTCTTGAAAGCACAGAGGCAGAAAGGGATCTTGGAGTCATTATTGACTCCAAGATGAACATGAGTCGCCATACCAGACCGCAGCCAGCAAGGCCAGCCATTCCTTGTCATGCATCCAAAGGTGCATCTCAAGCCGGTCCAGAGAAGTGATACTCCCCCTCTATGTGACTTTGGTCAGGCCACAGTTGGAGTACTGCGTCCAGTACTGAGCACCGCACTTCAAAAGGGATGTGGCCAGCCTGGAGAGGGTTCAGAGGAGGGCCACCCACTTGGTGAGAGGGCAGCAGGACAGGCCCTACAAGGAGACACTGAAGGACCTGAACCTGTTCAGTCTCAGCAAGAGGAGGCTGAGGGGGGACCTGGTGGCTGCCTACAAGCTCATCAGGGGGGATCAACAGCAAATAGGCAGAGCTCTTTTCTCCCCAGCACCACCTGGGGTGACAAGGAACAATGGTCATAAGCTGATGGAGAATAGGTTTAGGTTGGAGATCAGAAGGCAATATTTTACAGTTAGGGTGGCCAAAATCTGGAACCAACTTCCCAGGGAGGTGGTCCTCGACCCTACCTTGGGCAAATTCAAGAGGAGGTTGGATGATCACCTGTCTGGGGTCTTGTGAACCCAGCATTCATTCTTGCCTATGGCAGGGGGTCAGGCTAGATGATCTGTTCAGGTCCCTCCTCACCCTAGCTACTATGAAACTATGAACCTATGAGATGACCGGAAGGGGCAGGGCCTGGTTCCCATATAAATCCCAGGCCTGAGACCAGGAGGGCAGTTCCCTGCCAGCAGCCATGGGGGAAGGAGCTCTCCATGAGCAAGCAGAGTGGGAGAGGCCAGACGGAGGTACAGCTCCGAGACTGGGGAAGGACAGAGCACTCCTGGTGTGGCTGGAATAATGTTATAGTCAGGTGGCTAGGATTTATGTTATAGTCCAGGGGCTTGTGTTTTGTTTGCTGTTTTAGCTGAAGGTTTGGGTGAGGCTATTAGGGGTTGGAGGAGGCATCATAGGGGACCCACAGCAGCGTGATGACCCCAGCCCCAGAGAGGGGGCAGTGAGAAGCCCCAGAGAGGGGGCAGTGATTGACGAGTGCCAGAGATGGCGCGGAGTGAGACTGAAGAATGTCAGTTCCATCAGTGAGGCTTGGGGCGTGGTAAAGGGGTGGTTGGAGCCATGCATAGCCCATAAGGCTGGGGTGCACCGAAACACCCATTACAGAATGGAAAGGAAACCGTGTCCAAGAGGATGGAAAGGCAGCCTCCCTATTATATATTTAACATAAAAGATGTGGTGGGCGAGAATTGAGGGTGCCCTTTAGGCAGCTTGGCATGGTAAGGGGGCCTTAGGGGAGATCACTGCGAGCCCTAGAATGCCATCCTGTTACACTCCCACATCCCCACCCCTGCCTGAACCAGAACTGATCAAAAGAAGGACTTACGAAAGGCAATGCAGATCCAATGAGAGACCCAGATGCAATGAGAGATCTAAATCCCTCTAGATAAGGGTGACAGGGTTAAGGCAACTTCACTAGTCTCATTTGCATCAGAGATGGGAAAGGGAGGCACCTCCATTAGCATTCAGAATGGAGAACAGAGATTCCGAGGCATGGACTGCACTGAACTCTGGGACTAGAGAGGCAGGGGAGCACTGCTCAGCATTTATCAGACCAATTCTAGTAATGACTACTTTATTGGTACCCAAACATTGAATCTGCCCGTCTGCATTGGAAGCTCCCTCAGAGTAATGCCACGTGTAGCCAGGAGTGATTAGTTCCTATTATCCAGCATATGAGCCGTTCCTTATGCATGAACAAACCTGGTGTTCTCCCTTGAGCCATTGTTGGTTCCCTCCAAAAAACCCTACCCAAGCTCAAGTTTCTGTTCTGGTGCCTGGATCCAAACATTGCACCAATTCCACTTCCTGACCAATTCCACCTTCACTGATCGCACTGAGGGCTTTGTCTGTCTGCAAGCTCCAACACCTGGGAACCTCGATTGGGTCAAGCTTCACTAAGTGGCAAGACCCCAACTCTCTCTCTTTGTTTAAGCCCACTTTCTAAACCTCAGACTTGGTTTAATCCCTCTCCCTCACTCCAGGCACAGTTTTCTAAACCCAAATTTTGCTGATCAAACTTGAGCAAGACTTCCCCAAATACAATATTACAGTTTTAATTGGGTAACTGCTTTGTTTGTTTGTCTCTCCTTGTATGGCTATTACTACTAGTGTCCCTATAAGCATCATATACCTGGCAATATAATAACGTTTATGGTCAAGCCAGTTGCCATACCTCTCTCCAAACCTTGTTTACTCTTCCTTCTCAACCTCCCCAATTGCTCTGCAGCAATGTTTCTTTTAGCCAAGCCAAAGATCCCTGTAAAGCCCAAAAATCCTGTGGGGTTTGTTCATCAAGGGAGTTACTACAAGGACAACTGGAACATGAGATTGGGAAGTGATGAGTACAGGGCATATGAGGGTGTTAGCCTGTTAATGCCAATTGACCCAGCCTGGCTCAGACATGCTCTGTTCCTGTGATAAATCTGGGGCACATGAGGGTTTTAGCTTGAAAATGCCAAGTAACCCTGCCCACTCAGATGTTCCCTGTTAATCTGTGTGTCTATGTGTTCAGTCAATTCAGTGGTTGGAGGAACCCAGTCCAATTGAAACTAAGCCCTGCAAGATAGCTCCATTGGGGGTGAGGTCTTGCAGAAGGGAGAGAGATAGAGCTCTGTATAAAAACACAAGCAGTACATTGATAGAATTACAGAGAACCCAGAACTGTAACTCTAATAAATGAGTGCACCCCAAAGGGACAGGCAAATCTGGTAATGCTACAGGATGCTATACAGCCTGGGGTGCTCTGAGAAACTGTCAACTGCTGCTTCCAAGCCCATGAGATGAGCAGTGAGTGGTTTGAGTTCATTGCCCTGAGCACCTGAGATGAGCAGTACTATCAGCAGTACTTCCCCATGTGCTTGGCCACATTCAAGGAGACTGTTGCTGAGCTGGATCCACAAATTGAACCACAGGACATTGGCAGAGAGACCTAGCCTACTCTCTCGTTCCCTGGCTCATAAAGCACCTGGCAAGCAAGAAGAAGCTTTTAAACTGCTGTCTCAGCAGGTGCCACGTGACCACCGTGTGCAACTTTGGGCACCTGAAGGAACTCTATATGCCTAGACATGGTCAAGAAGTATTTGCCTGCACACCACCCTGAAAAACATCTGCAAAGCCTGGGTGGAAGAAATTCAACATGTGGAGGCAAGCCTCAGCAAGTCCCTGCCAGGGCCCATCAGTGGCCAGGGGAACATGATCAGAAAAGCACTATCAGATTATCTCCCTGCATGGCAAGGTGCAGGGTGGCACCCAGCCACACAAGAGTAAAATACAGAACAGGCTGTGCTAGATACCGGCCCCTTACTGGGTACTCGGCTAGACATTTTCTGCCCCCTCTTGGGGCCACTCTCCACCCTTCCTTGGGGTCACCTTTATGCCCCTCTCTGGGACTCCCTGCTGCCCATCACCAGGGCTAACCTCATGGCCCTTCATGGGCTTGGGGTCTTACACCCCCAGGGGCTCAGGCGCCTGGCCCCATATTCTGTATATTCTCCACTATATAGTGGGGGCTGAGGTTTTAAGGTGTCTTTCACCCTACCTGCCTTTCACTGGGGAATATAACTGGCCTGGCATTTCCTGGTGGCTCCCATGCCACTAGGAACCTCACCAGGCCACCCTTCCCCATCAGGGTGCAGTTTCAAGTCATACCCAGGACCAGGAGCCTCCAAACCATCCCCTGTAGCTCCTACCCTTACCTCCAAGGTGTTCCTGGAGCAGGGCTCCACAGAGAGATGTTTCTTCTCTGCTGGTTGGTCACAAACTGCTCTCCCTCTCCAGGAGAAGTGGGGCCCCATACCCTAACTTCCTGACACCTCTGTGAACTTCAGGGATTTATCATTGCAGGTAGAAAACAGTGGGGTAAACCAGGAGTAACTATCCCCCTGAGATGACTGTGGGGCCATACATTCACAGTCACAGTCACTATGTGGTCCCCAAAGGGACCCTGCCATCCATATCCATGTGTCCAGGATACCTGGGAAGAAACAGAGGAATGGCGTGGGGGGCTTTTGAGCAGACTATTCAAGGACCCTGGGGGTAGAAGGACCATGAGGCCTTGGAGACAGAGTCAGGGGTTTGTGTAGAAATTCCAGTGTTATGGGGGAGCATTAGTTAGCTTGGATGCTGGAGGACAGCTCTGCAGCTTCTCCTGTGAGTGTAGGTGTACAGGTGTTCATTTTCCCAGGAGAAACTCTTCTAGGAGTGATCTCTACTGCCTTGGATATGGGTTATTTTTCTTGTGGAACCATATTTGCTCAGGGATAAACCATTTGAATGTTTGTACAGTTGTGTGGTTTTTACTGAAAGGAGTGAGATTCTTCTAATACCAATATGTGAATTCTGTTTTCATATCTGGTCATCTGATCTGTTATAAAATATCTCATTTCAATCTCTCTCGCTCTCGCTCTGTATATGTGTGTATATTTGTGTGTGTGTATGTGTATATATATAAATATATATATGTATTGGTAACTCCAACTGAACCTGTCGCAGTTCAAGGCTAGGTATTATTCATGACAAACAGCATCAAAGAAAATAATTAGAAGAATCCATGACCTTGAAATGTGAACAAAGTCTCAGCAGGATAATTGTTTGAGAATATAGAACTTCCAAATGTGTAGAACAGGTGGCAAAACTATTAGGGATGTGCAGCTGTTCTATACTACAAAATTCCCCGTGGAAAACCTTGAGATGATTGTTATGTAAAACTATGTTTTGTCTCCATACAACCTGTTTTATGAAACTGTAAGCTATGTAAATGTGCCATCAAGAGATAGAGGCAGTTACATTTTTTCCATTTTTTTATATTAAGAAATTACACACATTATTTTATAAAATCTCAGTCACAAATTAGCATAATAGAAACAGCATAATAATAAAACACTGCTGATCTATTATTGTAAAACTTTACATGTTTGAAATGAATACTAAACAGATATAATGCAATCTATAATCCAGTCACAGAGACGGATAATATATGATGAGCATCCATTTAATGTTTATGTATTCATGCCTTCTTAAAAGGTATTATGCCATCCAAGAACTAGGTATTATAAAGTACATCTTCATAGTAATTTTATTATTATATATAATGTTTTATTTCAAACACCATATAGAGTTTGATTAGGAACCTTCTGAAGAAAATAATGCGAAAAATGTCAATATAAATGTCTACAGAGGACAGTGGAACAAAACAATATTAAGATATACACACTGTTATTTGATAATATTTTCTGTCTGAGGATTCTAAAACTCCTTTAAAAAAGTCATGATTTAAAACTTACAACAACCTTATGAAATGAATAGATATCATTACCCTTATTTTAACAATCTGTTCAATGACCCGGATCATGTGATTAATGTTAAACCCATACTTAAGTGCTACGTTGGACTGGGGAATATGGCAAATGATGGCTAAATGCAGGCATTCAAGAAGGCTGAGGTGGAAGCGCTATAAGTTTTGAGCTTTACTCTAAGTGCCCAAGGTTAGGCTGGGAGCAACCAGAATGCATGTTAGCCATTGGGGGTAGGCGGAGGGGGAGAAGAGGGAGGGGGCTTGCAGTCTGTCTGCAAAGCCCAAATGCAACAGGTTGGGGGGGTCGGAGGGGGGTGGGGTCGCATACCTCTCAGTGTGGCCTGCGGGCTCCCTGGGCTGCTGAAGATTCCTGAGCAGACCCAAAAAGCCAAGCCACCCCTGATTGGCTGGCAGGAACATCATGGCCGAAGCTCATCATGACATACCCCTTCATGGCCATGAGCCACCCATCACCCATCCTGCACTGTCACCCGTCCTGCACATGCGCATTCACCATACCTTGCACCCACTAATTATGTGTGTGTGTTCTGGATGTCTGGGGTGTGTGTGTGTGTGTGTGTGTGTGTGTGTGTGTGTGTGCACGCCTGTCCCAGATACCTGGGTTTTCTATGCATCTGTGTGTGTCCTGGACACCTATAGTCCGTGTGTGTGTGTCCCAGATGCCTGAATTCCCATCTCCACCGATGCTGGTGACCTTGCTTCCATGCAGCAGCAGGCTGTCTGGATCTGTGAAGCCCTGGCCAAGTAGCTGCTCACCTGTATGAAACAGAAGTGCTCCCTGGATGAATAGGGCCAAAGAACTTTGAGTGCCCCCACCATGATGCCAGGACATGGGTCTGTGGCCCCAGGCCCCTTTGGCCCTGTGTCATAGGGACAACGGCCCACAACTCAGACTGGCCAAGCACTGTCCCCCTTCCCACCCCTCCCCCGGGGTCACATACTGGGACTGTGGGAGAATGCTGCCCAAGGAAGAGACTTGCCTCATTTCATCAAATGTTGAAGCTGCCAATGTTTTGGTGCATTTATTACACAAAAACTGTAGAACGCTGCCTGCTCCAGAACTTGGAATCTTTTTTTCTCAGTTAACATTGAGAGAGTGGGAAAAGACCAGAGATGCACCAGGCAGTTATTTTGTTCAGGGTGGTGGGGGAGCCATCAGGACTTGAAACATAAAATTTTGGGGCAGCAGGAGGAATGACATGCCTGAAGCTGCCACCCCTTGGTTTAATTAAATGTTGCCAAAGTTTTCATGTGCATAATAAAGAAAATCTTTGAAATATTGCCCACCCTGGAACTTGGACTTGAGTCCAAGGGCTGCCTATTTTCACAGAGGCTGTGTTGGTCCCCCACTGTGGCACCCAGGCCCAGAGTGGCCTGGCCAAGTGGCCTGGTGGGCTGACCCACCCCTCCCCATTTTGGGGACTGGCCTAGAACCTCTTTGGGGCCCTGCACCTATGCTGGTGACCTCCGGTGGCTGGGGGTAGCAAGCTGGCCCTGGAAGGTGGGCTGAGTCAATTCAAGAAAACTCATCCTCCTCCCCTCCCCTGATGCTGCTCCCTGGAGTGGGCCCTGCCAGACACCTTCCTGGCTCCTTGGACCATGAGTTAGTGGCTCTCATGCACCAGATCTACTACGAAACCTGAAAGAGAACACACACTTACCTTTGGGGGAGAGGTAAAGCCCATCCCACCTGAGCATGTCTCTTGTTCTGAAGTGCGGGTCATGGTCCAGAAAGCCAAAGCCTGCCACAAGACATCATTCCTGAAGCCACAAGTTGACATCCCAGATGCAAGTCTTATGGCGTCTTCCATGCCCACTCACTGGAAGGTTCAATGAGAAGACAACCTGTGCCCCTATCTCCTTCAGCTTGCCCCCCAGAGCTTGGTAGTTGTTCATCAGGTGATCTGGACTGCTCAAGGTTGCATCATTAGTGCCCACATGGATTAGGAGCATGGGGTAGTAATTAGTGGGCCAGATGAGGGCCGGGATCATCTCCGACATGTTCTGAATCTATGCTCCGGGCAGACAGTAGACCTCACGTGTCTTGGGGTCCTGACAACAGATGGGACCCTCTGTTCCTCTCAGGATGGAGTCACCTATGATGAGGACCCGGTGCCTCTTCTTCTGGGTCAACTTGCCTCCTTCAGCCCATTCTGTGTGTGGAGTGACCTCCTCACCAGAGGTTTCCTCCTCACCTTCCTCTTCCTCCAATGTTGCCAGGGCCTCATACCTGTTCCCCAGCTGAACTGGGGAAGCTGGTACTGCACCACTGTGAGCAGCCCTGGCTCTGGAGGGGACCTTCTGCCATGCTGCTGTGGAGTGAGCAGACCTGGCTGTGGAGTGAGCAGACCTTCTGCCATTCCACCAGCTCCTTCAGGACACTTGGGTGTGTTCCATCTGAGCCCGAATGTACCCAAGATGGCTGATGGGTTCAGGTGCAGTCAGCCCCGATGACCCAAGGGCAGATGTTGAAGAGTCAGGTGACCTGCATCACCCTTTATAAACTCAAGCCTAGGCCAGACAGGCAGTCTGGCCATAGGAGTCCCAGGGGGGAGGGGTGCAGGGTGGAGTGGGGAGCTCCCTGCATAGAGGCAGAGGAATTGAACTCAAAACCAGAGAGAAGTAGCTCCAGATGGGAGCTGGGTGGAGAAGACCAGTGACATTGCATTGGGAACCAGATAATCTGCAGAACATCTTTATTCTTTTGGTTTTGGCTTGAAGAATGTTGCCCCAGGGTGAGACATCATTTTTGTTTTGAGTCACGTCGACACCCAGGATTGTGGGTGATCCTCGCCCCAGTGGTCCAGATTGTGGCTGTAGGGGAGGTGGAGACCACGGAAAAGAGGTGCTTGAGGCACCCCAGACCTCAAAACATGATTGGGAAGGCAGAGGACAGAGACTGAAAGGTTAGCTCTGGGCCCAGCAGGAAAAAGCTGGCCAGGACTGAAAGGTGTTGGCATGAGACATGGCAGCAGGACCTCAAGGCTGTGATGCACTTTCTGTGCCAAAGCTTATGGCCCTGAATAGTGGGCTCTGAGCCAGTAGCCACAGCTTGAATAAAATTGGGCCAAGGCCAGGAGAGCCCCAGCTCAGGCATGGACCGGATGTCCAAGCATCCCCTCACTCATGAGCAGCCTTTTCTCATCTACTGGTTCCATCAAGCCATGGCCGATAAGCATACAGATGGAGAAGAGCCGGAGGGAATGAAGACGCTAGCAGGAAGAAGTTCAGAAAGCAGGTATGCTGTGCCAACAGCCTGGGCAGTGTATAGGGTCTAAAGACAGGTTTTCTTGAAGTGTCACAGAAGAAATTGTGGTTTTATATCAGTGGCAAAAAACATTTCTGGAGTTTAAGAAATGGTTAAACTAGAAATTCTATGTTGCTACATGCACAAAAAAGAGGAATGTTTATGCTGTATTTGCTGCATATTTACATGTTTGGGGCCACAAAAAGCCATTAACAGGTTTATTATTAATCAGCATGTACTTCATATTTTTAGTTTTAAAGGTCACATCATTGCTGCACTATCTTGTATTGCTAATAAATATTATTATCTAATATGCATTAAAACTACCATATTCTGTTATGGTTGAGGTCCTACACACTCAGAAGTCAGGAAGTGTAGGTTGAAATGATCCATTTTCATTTACGTTTTAAAATGTTTTCCTTCTTTTCATGTTAATATAATCATGTAATTATATTTAATATTACTAGGTTAGTAATCTTAGGTGTTTGTCTCTCTATCTATAGTAAAAGTCCTGTTATCCAGCATTTTACTAACTGGCATTTCTATTAACGGGAATTTCCATCTGGCTGGCCAGACACGGGGGGAGGTGGGGGGAGAAGGGGAAGCTTGCACACAGCCCCCGCCTCCACCACCACCCGCCAGCCTATGCTGCTGCCGCTCCACGTACAGCTGCCACCACCCTTCTCCCTCCTCTCCCCATGCAGCCAGAAAATCCTGTGCCTCAGGTAACCAGCATTTTTAGATTACCGGCACCCCCCCATTTCCCCACTCTTGCCAAAAAACAGGTTTTTTACTCTCTCTGTCTTAAAATTGTCTCAAAAGAGGCATTGGTATTGCTAGCATAAACTCAGGGGAGGAGCATGCATCAGCCCTGAGCAAGGGCACTGATTCAGAGGGAGTGCCAGAATGGCAATCTCCAGAAAGTCCTTGCTGCTGTAGCAGTCCACATTCAGGAAGCTTGCGAGCTTGTACCACTACCTAGCCCCTGCACGAAGAGGTATGTGCTCACTCCCCCTCCCCCTGCAGCACTTGGAGCACAAACCTTTTAAATTATGCCTCTGCATGGCATAATATCAGTCTCAAAGGACCAGCTATCTCGCATTCAGATAACTTTTGTCTTCTCCCGGGGATTATCCTGGGGATTGCCATAGTCCCAAACCTGGGACCATCTCAGACATTCATCCATTTAAACTGAAACATTCATGACTGCTTCTGTACACCACCTGTTTCACAAATAATAATTCTAAACCAGTGCATTGGTTATTACTGTTCTCATGTGGAAAAAAAAACAAAACAAACAACATTATTTTTTTCTGCCTGAAACCAGATAAGGTGTCTCCATGGAAATAACAGGAAGATACGCACCGAAAGCAAAATTGTTGGAAGGGTCATGCTAGCAATAATTGTCTTCAGAAAGGTCATATTTGAATTCTATGTAGAGTCCAATGTCTCTGGTTAATTATTGCAAGCTATTTTGTGACTTAAATTCTCAAGCTCTCTCAAAAGGTTTAAAGAATTCTAATCTACAGCCACAACTGGAGCACACCGAGTCTGTGTATGTTCTTACAACTCTACAATAGTATTTAAAATCGTTTAGGACAATAGGTTATGTTTGTGAATATGAGATAGCAAATTTTGAAATATTTTGGTGTACATTTATATAATTTACATTCATCAAATTTCATTGCTTACAGAGAGTAGGTAGCTAAAATCAAAGGAATAGTTCTCTTCAGTACCTGTATTATATGCAAAATATCTGACAGTGGCATGTGATATAAAAGTTTTATTGGTATTCATTAAAGCACATTACCCCATGGTGTGTTCCTTATATTAGATAACTGATAGATAACAGAGATCATTCTAGACATATATTTTTTTTTTTACCTCCAATTTACACTTCAGTCTTCAAAGAGTTGGATATCTTTTCAGATTTTTCAAATTTTGTTCAAGGTGAGACATTACATGCTGTGTTTTAGCATAGAATGATACATTCATAGATGAGTTCTAAGACTAAAAATAGGGTTTTATACTAGAAAGTTTGACATAACCTTAACAATGGAGTTGTGAGTGTGACATTATAATGAGGGTAAATAAGCAGTAGATCAGCAGCATGACAACAATAATAACAACTTTCAATTTTTTCTACAGACTTAGCATGTAGCCAGCCATCCTAAAGCACTTAGCAAACATTTCCTTCAAGATCACAAACAGCTAAAAGGTTTAGAACATTAGATTATTAAAAAAAAAAGACAAAATCACATTTAAATTAAAAATGAAATGAGAGAAACAGAGTTTAAAAATCAATCTTTCTTCTGCAAATGAAAATGTCTGCATTCTATTGTATGTCTGAACGCTAATTACAGAGCAATGCAAGAAGATGTTAAGAAGGTAGGCTGTGGCAGACTCAGCTGATAACCTTGGCTGCATGAAGTAGGATGAACGTTGCATACTGAAAATGCTTGGTCAAAAGCGGACGCTATAAAGAATTAATTAATGTCACTAGGAAAAATTATGTGAAAGTATTTAGACCAGAAAATAAAATAAAAATATGCTAGAAAAGAATGTAAAAGAGAGTTGTGGGCTGAGGGATGAAGAGTAAATGAGGCATAAATGAGTTGCTGAAGTTACTAAAATAATTCAACCTTTTGCTTTTTCATTCTTGCTCTTTCCTTTGTCTTTGAGGTTTATGTTGCATAGGGTTTGGGTTTTTTTTTTTTTTTTGTCACTGTCAGTACTATTATTTGACTGCAAGTTGGATAGAAAATTCTGAAATCCAAAACAGATTTTAACAAGGGCAATTTTTTACTTGCAAAGTCTTTGTTCATTTCCTCCACAGATACTCTCCCATCCCTCTGGTTTCCCTGAGGTACATCAATGACATCTTCATAATATTGGTACATGGGATGGAAACTCTAGAGAAATGTCAAGACTTTAATAACTTACACGCCTCCATCAAACTAACTCTGCAATACTCCATGCAGCAGATTCATTTCCTAGACACTACAGTGAAGGTTTGCAATGGCCACATTGCCTCTACATTGTATTGGAAACCAACCAACCACCAACCAGCTACCTTGATGCCACTCCCTTTCACCCTAAGCATACCAGTAGATCCATTGTCTACTGTCAAGTTCTATGTTACAACTGGATCTGCTGTGATCCCACTGACTGGGATGTACCCTTTAAGGATCTGGAGCAGGGATTCCTACAATAACAATACAATCCCAGAACTATAGCTACTCAAATCAAGAACGCTAGACTCAGACTTCACTTTGACCTACTACTATACCAACCTTGGGACAAGGCCAACAGAATCCCTCTGGTTTTCACCTGCCATCCCCAGCTTGAACACCTAAGACACATCACTAATGACCTTCAAACACTCCTACAGAAAGATGTGTATCTCAAGATAGCCACTGGGGTCAAACCTATCCTGGCTTACAGACAGCCCCCTAACCTCAAATGACACCTCTTAAGCGACAGACTAACACTCATCCTCATCAAGGCACTAGGCTTTGCAATGGACCCAAATGCCTACTGTGTCCCCACATCAATACAGACCACATCATCACTGGACCTAATAACAAGGAGTATAGCACCCGAGGTTCATACACCCGTAGCTCTACCAATGTCATGTACAGCATTACTTGCTTACAATGCCCATCTGCTGTTTCTGTCAGACTGACAGGGAGATCTCTATATGTAAGAATGAATTAATACTAACCTGCCTTCAGCTGCAGAAAGACACAGAAGCCTGGAACAGAACACTTCAACTTGCCTGGACACTCTGTCGTTGACCTCAGGATTCCTGTTTTCATGCAGAAAACATTTTTATAAGTTTTGAACAGGAAAATGGGAAACAAGAAATCACCCACAAACTGGGCTAAGTTTGGTTTAATTAGGAGCAACGGACTCTTATCTCATTACCTGAATGAACTTTTGGTACTCTTTTATTCCTAAGGGTTCTTTGCTTGTATGCCTTTCACAGTACTTCCCCTCCTCTGTCCTCCCTCCACTGGTTTCCCACCTGTTGTGTTGTAATCACTCACCCCACTTTCTACTCTGCTCTATGCTGTCCTTTCACAGCATCTGATGACATGAACTTGGGTTCATGAAAGCTTCTGATCTAGATATGTATCTTATTTACTTAGTCTATAAAGGTGCATATCTATGCTGCTTTCTAAGTCTTTGGACAGCCAGGGAAGATGGCAACACTTACTTAGGGAGGCAAAGCATAAGATCTGAAAGTAGCTGTGCAACAGATACAGCTGAAAAATGTTCAGGAGATCTGCTCTAACATTAAACAGAAGATTAAAGGCAATGTATGGAAATATGAACAAGTGAAAGCAAGAATTCCTGATATAGAAATTCTTGCTGCTTTGTATAACGATGACATGTGTTTTTTGCAAAGATCAAAGAGAATACGAGTTTGAAAGGTAGAATTGTGATTTTTCAAACATATGCAGGATCCAGAATTATTGGTTGGCTTTCATAGAAAGGATAGGAACTGAAAGCTCTGGCTTAAGAGCTTTCTCATTTGATGTATGCCTGGAATAAATGGACTTTACTAACCCTAGTTCTCTTATGCTTGCCTGTGATGCTTTCTGTAATCACTAAATTTGACAAAAGCAGTAAAATTTTTTAAGCTTTTAGCAAACTTGTGGTTCTGGTTGACTTCTGTACAGCATTTTTTCCCTACTGTGAAAATCACTTCTCCTTTGTTTTTCCTTCTATTTTTAAATCAGAATTAATTGACAATATACAAAATAAATGCAAACTATTTAAATAGAAATTCCTTAAAGTGATTTCCTTTTAACCTCTACTGGATCCTCTTCCCAATATAATCTGAAGTAAGTAGAGACTTATTTGCCATGAATTATTATGAAATCGGTCTATTATTTTCTAGGCTTTCTATTTTCTTCCTGTTCTCCTCTTATCTCTCCTTTGTCTCTCCTTTCCACTCTGGATAGCCACTGGCAAGTAGATTAGGAGACATGGTTGCAGGGAATTGGAAAGGGCGGGGGAGGGGAGATAATTATTTTCTCAATCCAGTGTCACAGCACATAGGGGTTTTGTTCAGTGTTAGTTTGAAAGCGTATTTGAAGTATGCTGTCTCTATACTCTTCCCTCACTTTTCTAAAACACCTATCACCATATGTACATATTAGGATGCATCAGATACATCTCGATCCTTATTCCTTTATTTTAGGTCACTTCTCAAGAAGGATTAGGAGGGCACAGACACTCTTTTTCTAGCCAATCAAAAAACAAGGGCCCTTCTCCTAGTAGAGGTTTTATGGAAAAAAGGTAAGAACTGCCAGAAAATTCATGAAACTAACTAAGGATTTCACTATTGCTATTGATTTTAGATGAAAAGTGCTTGGATACTTTGGTGATGAATGGCAGTATAAAATCCGAAGACAGCAGACAGAAAAGTACTAGTGTGTTTGGAATACTAGTGATGTGCTCCTTATTTGGATATGCCTATAAAATATGCTACAGCCTGCTGAAAGAGCTGTAAATATAGGTTCCTGTATTATGCTCATCAAAATGTTATCTGAGAGCCAGTGCAGGTACCCCGAGTTGACTGTATTAAGATACCTGAAGGTAATATAGGCATGAGTCACTGTAACTAGATCTTCAAGCAAAAGGCAAGAGATGGTTTCCCCCTGTACTAGACAGAATTTTCTTTAATATTCATTTTTCTCAGTGGAGCCTATTCTAAGACTACAGCAAGTTTTCTCAATTGCTGCCATTCTAGATGTCAAGAAGCAACACATCCAACTTCCTTTCTAATTTGCTCATCCTTAGACCAAATATCTTGGGGGAAGACAGAAATTGTTGGATCAGCCAATTCTTGAATAAGTTTCCGAAGTCAACTCTAGCTCTGAGACTTGTATCACTATACTCTGCTACAGGAAATAAAAGTAGGAACTACTTGAATTATGTGGCTATAATTCTATTCCAGTACTTCAGTAACTGCATAAAACTCCTGAAAGTCACTTTAGAGGTTCATGATATCACATAACCTCCTGATGAAACAATGGCTACATAATCTGCTTTCATTCTGCTATATACAATATATAACTTGCCAGGGGAAAGCAAATACTATTATTCTTTTATGGCTCCAGCCGTAACCTCTCCTTCTCCTCTCTTTATCTCAGAGATCTATTCTTTTGTTTGCTGCACAAAGGATTTATGATAAGTATGCATCTCCCAGTGAGATACAGGTCTGTTTTCAATATGCAAGGTCACCTTTGTGTTGCCTGGTTCAGGCACTTGCAACATCCAGTGTACCAGTGTATGTCACAGATTATTTGCTCACATGTGCCTATGTTTATATTAGATTGTGAGCACGAGGTATTCACAAAGTAGGTGCATCCAAAGGACCCTATCCATAGTCTCTATGGAATTGATTTTCATGGTGACCAAGTAGCTGGCTTTGGCTTTATTTAGCGTTGTGGATTCCTGGCAACTAAAAAAAAAATGCCCCCCAAACATCAGATGAAGGTGGTTTTGGAGGAGGGTTTTTTTTCTGTGCATGTTTTGGTTCTTTCTGATTCTGTCAACACCTTGCCATCTCTCAAGCAAGGCTAAAGGTGTTATTCTCCCACTCTACTCGGCCTTTGTGAGACTGCAGCTGAAGTACTGCATCCAGTTCTGGGCACTGCAGTTCAGGAAGGATGCGGGGAAGCTCAAGAGACTCCAAAGGAGGGCCACACACATAATTAGAAGTCTAGAGACTTGGTCATACAAGGAGAGGCTGAAAGACTCCGGACTGTTCAGTCTGGAGAAGAGAAGACTCAGAGGGGACTTGTTTGACTCCCCTGATATAGTTATAGGCTGCCACCAGGGCCTGGGGGAGCAACTATTCACCAAGGCCCCCCTGCGAAGACTAGAAATAATGGGCACAAACTGACTGAAGATCACTTCAGACTACACATATGGAAATTCTTCTTTACAAGTTGAGTACCAAGGATTTGGAATAGGCTCCCCCTGGAGGTGGAACAGTCATCCACCCTGGTTATCTTCAAAAAGTATCTTTGATGCCCATCTTGCTGGGCTTGTCTGACCCCAAGTACGAGGGGGCTGGACCTGATGATCTGGAAGGTACTTTCCAGTCCCTAACAACTATGAAACTATCAGCTCACCCCATAGTAAGACTTAGGTCTTGCTTACTGCTCATATCTCAAATGTTATGTCATGATTTCAACTGCCTGGCTCACCCCAAACTTTGGAAAAGAGAAGCATCCTGAGGCATCCAAGTATTAAATGACTGCACAATGACAAATGTGCAGTCTATGTCTTGTGTAGACATGGCCACTGAAAACAGTCCAGCTCCATCCTCTTTGGAACCTCCCTTCAAGTAGCTGAAGGCTGCTATTAAATCCCCTCTCAGTCTCCTCTTCTCCAGACTAAATGAGCCCCGTATCCTCAGCCTCTCCTCGCAAGTCATCTGCCCTGCCCCCTAAACATTTTTGTTGCCCTCTGCTGGACTCTCTCCAGTATATCCACATCCTTTCTGTAGTGGGGGGGCCCAAAACTGGACACAGTACTCCAGATGTATCCTCACCAGTGTTGCATAGAGGGAAAGAATCACTTCCCTCGATGTGCTATTTTGTTTTATTTTGTTGGGTTTTTTTATTTATTTTCAGATGTGCTGGAGACTTGATGAAAGCAGGAGCCTTGTTGTAAACAGACTGGTTGATCACAGAGGACTTGTAATTTCCTATACATCAACATTTTCATATTATTTTCATTGATAAGATGCAGCTGAATCTTAGAAAAACCTTAGCAAAGCAGTTAAATAGAGATGCAGTCACAATTTTACAAATGATCAGGCTGGAATTTCTGCTGTGGCTAAATTTAATATAAGATACATGCACACATTTAATTTTATGAAGATGAAAATAGGGTACCTTGCAATAAAAGGATCATTGGCAGCAAAGCACTCAAATTTGCAGATTTAATGTGCTTCAAAATAGGTTCATTCCATTGCCGTTCAACTGGAAAAAGAAAAATGCATATATATTAATTCCTGTATGAGTTTAGTATTCACTATACAATTATGATAGCACCAAGTTCTCCTCAGTTTCAAAGGGCTTAGAAAATAGGTTCATGTGAAAGTTAATCCTAGTTGATACCTAAAAGTTTGACCCAATGATAGTTTTTGAAGTGGGAAAGAGAGACTTTTATGGTATGCTGCCACTATTATCCAGGTACAAAAGAAACGCGCTTTTAGAAGAATAAAACAAATTTTAGAAGTAAAGTGTACATGGAATAGTGAATAATGTATAGCTCTTAGCAAAAACATACTAAACAATTATTGCATAAACTTGTAAAATAAAGGGCCAAGTTGCAAGTCCAAGCAATTTGCCAGCTGATCAAAAAAGCATCAATATTATATTTATATTAATAGATGCTGAGAGAAACAATATGGATGGGTGAAATGCTCCTAATCAAGCAGAATTAACAGAAAAGATTATTCCAAGAGAAGACCCATGCTTATCCATATAATTAGGAATGAATATGTGCATTCTAGATTATCCTATAGCATCACTGCAAATATAGCTCAGTATCGAGGCATTTCTCTGATTAAATTGATTTTATTTTCCCTTTTGGTTACAAAATGACTTAGTATAGCTTCACCGCAAAGTGTTTTATGTCAGCTGGTGACTTTGCCTCAGTTGAATAATACTCATGATGATTTTAAAATATACAAAGTGTTGGCACGGTATGATTGTGGGCGACTCCTGACCGTCCAGTTTCCTAGAAACATCAGGGGACTGAGATACAGTGTGGCTTTGATGGACACTTTATTACTGACTATATCACTTGTAGGCTTCACTTGTTTCCAAATAACTAAGGGAATCATTTAAAAGACAAAACAGCCAAACACTTCCCTTCCTTTTGACTGTTGTGATGTGTTCATGTCATTCAGCTGCACTTCCTTTTTTATAGACTGGAGGCCTATAAAGCTATGAAGAATAGTCTTCTGCTGACTGAGCTGGCCCGTTGAGAGAGAGACCTTAATGGGGTGGACAGAAAATAGATGGAAATTTGGATTTAGTCTTTAATTGATATGCAGGTTAGACAGCTCTTCTCTTATGAACCCCTCTCAGACTCCATTTCTTTTCCTGAAACCTCCTTTCATTTGAAAACTCCTTAGAGGATCCCCCAGGTAAAGCTTGTGCTAGTTGCAGAAGCACGGAGCCAGCACCCTACAGCCGTCTCCTACAAAGCATGGATAACAGACCCCACAAGCCCTGCCTGTAACTTGCACTGGCTCAGAGAATTTAAAGAGGTCTGCAAGTGAGTTCATATAAACATGTGACTCTACCCACTCAGAGGAAAGAGATACTTAGTCTTAAACAGCCTCAAATTTTAAAAGGTGCCTATTATAAAGATAAATGCCATGTAAAGCTAAATATAGAGTATAGTCATAGTTATATACATCTTCCTAAAAGGCACTGGCAATTTAGCTACTGTTCTTATTTTTCTCTCTCATTTGCAGCTGGTTAAACAATTCAAATATTCTTGTTGCCCTTTCTTTTTTCATCTTTCATTTAACCTGAATGCCTTTGCTCAACTCTCTTTGTTCCTTTGCCTTTCTTTTTGAATCCTCATGCTTCATTTTGCATAATTCAACTCCCTCTTGTCCATTTGACCTCCTTTAGCTTCCCTCTCGTCCTTCTGCCCTCTAGATAGTTTCTTCATTTTTTGCTGTCCTTCAAACAGCTCATTCTTGATTTCTATCAAATTACCCTTTCTCCAGTATGGATAAGCTACTTCTAATGCCTTTGCTTTTTACATGGCTTTCTGGTTTCGTTCTGCCCTTTATGCAGCTTGCTTTCATACCTTCACACTCTCTCGAGCTCCCTGTTGCTCCTCTGGCTTCTATTCAGCTGTGTCTTTTCTCTTTGGTATCACTCCAGCTTTCCCTTTGTATTTCACATGCTTTCACATTTTTCAGGGACTACCATTGCAGTCTCCTGAAACACTCTCTCTCCCCTGGGATTTTCCCTATCATCTCAGTAATGTTCCTACCTCTTGTTGGCCAAGAGAACATTTTCAGGGCTTCTCCTGCAACTTTTTTCTTTCCCTTCCTATTGTCCAGCATGAGGGTGGGGCTTTTTTATTATTATTATGTATAATGGGATTTACATAACCATAGTTTTCAGCAGCTTTTACTTTTAGGCACACTGGCTGTAAATTTCCACTTTTTTTATTAAGGAAACAAAATTAAGGGTTTATAATCACCTTAATTTACCATTCCGAGCAAAAAGTAAAAGCTGGCCCTGCAGAGGGTGAGTGCTGTTGAAAGCCTCAGAGAGCTGGCAGTTTTTAAAACAACTGGTGTCCACGTGGTAATGACTTTCAATAGCACTCGATGCAGTCATTTAACTACTGGTTTTAACTGCTGCTTAGCAGCAGCGTGGGGCACCATTAAAACAGTAGTCTTGACATGGCATTAAGCAAGTAGTTGAAGAGCTGCTATGAATTAAAATTAGCGGGGTTTTGAGTAATTATTATGATGCCCACTAGGACATGCATGGCTACGGTTTCTCTCAGCATAGTCAATCACAAAGTGTTTCTTCTAACTTTAGAACTTAGCCATTTTAAATTGCCTGAAGTTCGAAGCCATCTCACAATATGGCTGTCCAAATATAACTTTGATTCATTTCTACCATTTCATTAAGTCATTTCAAAATAATATGAATGCACAAATAAGAATCTAGCTTACTACAAAATACCAAATTAATGAGATAAAAACAAAATTCACACATCACATTCTCAGCATGAAAAGCTATGGTTCAAACAGGCTACCACGTGCTTTGGCAAGAGGCCAATGTGCCTCTACATTCGGGTCTAACTTGTGATCCTGTGAATTTGGATATCTCAGGACTAATCCTAGTTCTGACTTCAGCTTTCAGTGTAGCCTTGAATAATTTCTTTTTTTTAACTTGTCCAGTGTTGAGGAGACCAAAAATAAGGATGGGCTCTAATAAGGATTAGTAAAGATTGGACTTTCTTGCCAAGCACAGGTGAGGAAAAGTGCTCTCCTTCAAGTGCTTATGCATAAGCATGTCCAAAATGTAGGTGCCCATGTGCTGCAGCAAACAAACTGAAAAACATTTTTCTCTTAGCAATACACACTGAACATACCATAGTCCTATTCTGCTCTCTCTCATGCTCCATGATAAAGGGATCAAAAGCAGTAAGCTTCCTGTTTTTTACTTCCTCTCAACTTCCTCTGCTCAAGGCAGAGTGCCTTGATTGGCTCATGCTTCAAGGCCTATGTTCTAGGTTTACAGAGCTGTAAACCACTTCTGATTCATTAATGTCCCGTTCCTTCCAATTTCATCCGTATGATGTAGCATGTTGAGGTATTTCCACCCTGTTTTTTCCTCTTTTGATTATAATCTCTATGCTTTACCTGCATGTGGTTTGGAAACTGGAAGCCAAGCACTGCTGTTATGACTTCTTATCAAACATGAGGATTCAAAACAGCACCACACAGTGGCATCATGCCAGGATCTGATCACTTTTCAGGTGCTTGGAACACCTAAGAGAATCCCATGAAACCAACAAGTCCTTTATCTCTCAACTGTTTAAATCTAAGGTCAGAGAGAACATGGACTCAAGCTGCAGGTCTGCTTCCTGGGCAAATCCACAGAATCCATCTTCAACCATAGGACTTAATATGGCTCAGGGTTGTACTTCCCTCTTTGATATCAGCCAGTAAGGCAGATGTGGCACTGGTACCATTTGAATCATCTACAGGTTGCAAGGCTAAAGGCAGTTTCCAGGGTCAATCTCTATCTGGGGACTCCAAAAGGAGGTATGATTCACCTCTACCTCATTCATTGTGTTCCTAGATTTCATGACTCAGGACAATTCTTGCTAAGATTCACATGCTTACATTTCAGCACCAATGAGCATCTCTGCTGGTCACTTGAAGTCTCAGGCACCAATTCTCCCCATTCCTAAATATCATTGTCTCCTGAAACTCCTCTAGATTGACTGGGGTCTGGAGTGACATCAAAATTACTTCAGGAATCTATTCTGATTACCCTTTTTGGTTATGAGTCCACCATCAGGCCCAGACTCAGATTAATCTTTTACAGTACTACTTACAAAGGTAGGCTATTCAAAATCTCCATTTTTTTTTATTCTGACCACAGTTTTGCTCAGTCCACAGACCGGGGTCATTGATATGATGATCCTAGAAGAGAACATCCAAGTTCTCTAGATTGCCTTGTTATTTCCCTTGGATTCCAGCACAGCTGTTGCAAAAATGTGTCCAATCTTTCCATGGTACCCATTTTGGCAACAGTGTCCTTGGCCTTACCCTGCTGTTGGTGATAGGTCAAGCTATCCAGCCAACTAGTTCTCAACTTCATCCTCAAAGACTTCTTTAGTTCAACTGACATTATCTTCCCCTTAATGAAAGCATTCTGTGTATCTGGGTTTGACATTTTTCTGATTTGACTAGCTCACTAACATCTTCTTTGCCAGATGTGGTTCAAAATTGTTGTCTTACCAGATAGATAGGGCCCTGCTGAATTCACAGAAGTGGGCTGCATGACAGCTTCTTTATCTTTCAGGTTCCCCTGTGCACTCTCCCCTGCCCCTCACCAAAGTTGGCCTAAAACAGGGGTAATCAAACATTTAGCTCGCTAGTGAAGGTGTCCTTGGAAGAAGGGCAACAAGAGAGAGGAGGCAGATTAAGAGACCCAGGCAACTGTGTGGAGGACACTGCAAGCCCAGAGTCACTGCCACTACCTCTGCTTGCACTTGTGAGGCTTCTGTCCAGGCAGAACTGCTCACCGTGGAGGCTTCCACCCATGTCTGGGTTTGGCACTGTGGGGACTCCAGCTTGTAAGTTCCTTCTGGTGATGGCCGGGTGAAGGAATGCTTCTGGTCTAAGTGGTGCCTCCTGGTGGTGTCTCTGACAGAACAGGCAAAAGAGATACAGGAGAAGGTGGTGAGCGTCTGCCATCAGGAGTTCATCCATTTGATGCTGGAGGAGACCTCCAGGACTGTGGAGGAAGAACTGCAAGAGGCAGTGCTAGAGAAGAGAGAGGACATGGATTCCCAGAAAGATGGAATTGGAAGCCTGTGACCACTGGCAGCAAGCATAAATCTCATCTCCACCTGCAGCAGTTTGTCTGGATAATAGATATGGAGCTCTGGGAACACAAAGTGAAGATCACATTCCATTCATGGAGAAGGACTGGCAAGGCCTCCCAAGGTAGAAAGGATCGAGACCACTGCCACCAAGAGGTGATGGGTGGTGGTGGTTGGAGACTCACTTCTGCAAGGCATGGAGGGATCCATCTGCCAACCTCCTGACCTTTGCCTTGTGAAGTCTGCTGCTTGCCTGGAGCCTGGATCCAAGATGTCACAGAGACTCATCTGGCCCTCTGACTACTACCCCATGCTGCTCATCCATGGGGGCACCAATTATATTGCCAGGGGAGACCCTGAGCAGATAAAAAATGACTACAGGGTTCTGACTGCAAGGGTGAAGGGGACAGGGGCTCAGGTGGGGTTCTCCTTAACCCTTCTGGGCAAGGGAAAAGGGTTGGGAAGGAGTGGGTGCATCTTGCAGATCAGTACCTGGCTGCACAGGTCATATCACCACCAGGACTTTGACTTTTTTGACCATGAGATGATGTTTCAAGAAGAGAGATCACTAGGAAGAGATGGGATCCACCTGAAAAAGAGAGGGAAAAGCATTTTTGCAGAGAGGCTCACTAACCTAGTGAGAAGGACTTTACACTGGGTTTGCCAAGGGATGGAGACCAAAGCCCTGAGCTAAGTGGGGAAGTGGGTGACCTGGAGGAAGAGCAAGCAAGAAGGGGCAACAGGGAAGATGTTTTCATTTTCCCTGAGAAAACAGGGCAATCTATTAAGTTACCTCAGGTGCCTGTACATGAATGCATGACACCTGGTAAAAAAAGCAGGAAGAATTTGAAGTCCTTGCATAATCATGGAACTATAACATGATTGGAATAACAGAGACTTAGTAGGATAGCTTCCATGACTGTAGTAGATGGGTATAAACTGCTCCGGAAGGACAGGCAGGGGAGAAGAGGAGGAGTTTAACATTATGCAAAACATCCATTTGATTGCTCAGAGCTCCAGTATGGAACTGGAGATAGGCCTGTTGAAAGTCTCTGGGTTAGGGTCAGAACAGAGAACATCAGGGGTCATGTTATGGTGTGGGTCTGCTACAGACCACCACACAAGGAGGAAGGGGATGGATGAGGCTTTGTTCAAACAGTTAGCAAAAGTTTCCCAACCACAGGCCCTGGTTCTCATGGGGGTCTTCAATCACCCTGACATCTTCTGGGAGGGCAATACAGCAGTGCACAGGGTACCCCAGAAGTTTTTGCAGAGTGCTGGGGACAACTTCCTGGTGCAAGTGCTGAAGTGGCCAACTAGGGCCTGTGCTCTTCTTAGCCTGCTGCTCACAAACAGGGATGAATTGGTGGGGGGTGTACTAGTGGATGGCAAGTTGGGTAGCAGTGACCATAAGATGACTGAGTTCAGGATTCTGAGGAAAAGAAGGAAGGAGAGCAGCAGAGACAGGGTCCTGGACTTCAGAAAACAAGACTTTGATTTATTCAGGGAACTGATGGGCAGGAGCCCCTGAGAAACCAGCCTGAGGGGAAGAAGAGTCCAGGGAGCTGGTTGTAATTCAAAGAAGGCTTACTGAGAGTGCAGCATGGGGTGGTAGTCAGAGTGCAGGAACAAACTACCCCAAAGCATAGGAAGACTATCAAATATGGTGGAAGACCAACTTGGCTTAGCAAGGGACTCTTCATTAAGCTAAATCACAGAAAGGAACCTTATAAGAAGTGGAAACTTAGACAAACAACTAGAGAGGAGTATAAGAGTATTGCTTGGGCATGCAGGGATGAAGTCAGGAAAGTCAAAGTGCAACCAGAGTTGCAGCTAGGAAGGGATGTGAAGGCTAAAAAGAAGGGTTTCTACAAGTATGTCAGCAACAAGAGGAGGATCAGGGGAAGTGTGGGTACCTTAATGAATGGGGGAGGCAACCTAGTGACAAAGGATGCAGAAAAGGCTTAAGTACTCAATGCCTTTTTCACCTCAGTCTTGACAGGCAAAGTCAGCTCCCAGACTACTGCATTGGGCAACACAGTTTGGGGAGAAGATGGGCAGCCCTCAGTGGTGAAAGAACAGGTTAGGGACTATTAAGAAAAGCTGGATGTATACAAGTCCATGGGGCTGGATGCAATGCATCTGAGAGTACCAAGGGCATTGGATAATGTGATTGCAGAGCCACTGGTCTTCATCTTTGAATACGCAAGGGGTCAGGAGAAGTCCCAGATTATTGGAAAAGGACATATGTAGTGCAGATCTTTAAAAAAGGAAAGAAGGAGGATCCAGGGAACTACAGACCAGTCAGCCTCACTTCAGTCTCTGGAAAAATCATGGAGCAGATCCTCAAAGAATCCATTTCTAAGCACCTGGAGGAGAAGAAGGTGATTAGGAATAGTCCGTATCGATTTGCCAAGGGCAAGTCATGCCTGACCAACCTGATTGCCTTCTATGATGAGATGACTGGCTCTGTGAAAGCTGGGGGATCTGTGGATGTGGTATACCTTGATTTTAGAAAGGCTTTTGATATGGTCTCCCACAACATTCTCACAGGCAAGCTAAGGAAGTATGGACTGGATGAATGGACTGTAAGGTGCATAGAAAATTGGTTGGAGCATCAGGCTCAGAGAGTAGTAATCAATGGCTTGATGTCTAGTTGGTACTCGGTGTCAAGTGGTGTGCCCCAGGGTGCTATGCCCTAGAGCCAGTTTTGTTCAAGATCTTCATCAATGACCTGGTAGATGGCATAGAGTGCACCCTTAGCAAGTCTGCAGGTGATATCAAGCTGGGGGAAGCAGTAGATACACTGGAGAATAGGGCTAGGATTCAGGGTGACCTAGAGAAATTGGAGGATTGGGACAAAAGGAATCTCATGGGGTTCAAGAAGGACACGTACAAAATCCTTCACTTAGGATGGAAGAATCCTGTGCACCAGCACAGGCTGGGGGTGACTGGCTAAGCAGCTGATCTGCAGAAGAAGACCTGGGGATTACAGTGGACAATAAGCTGAATATGAACCAACAGTGTGCTCATGTCGAGGAGAAGACTAACAGCATAATGGGCTACATTAGCAGGACCATTGCCAGGAGATCGAGTGAAGTGATTCTTCCCCTCTATGTGGCATTGGTGAGGCCACATTTAAAGTCTTGTGTTCAGTTTTGGGCCTCCCATTACAGAAAGGATGTGGACAAATTAGAGAGAGTCTAGCGGAGGGCAACAAAAATGGTAAGAGGGCTGGGGGCATAACTTATAAGAGGAGGCTGAGGGAACTGGACTTATATACTTTATAGAAGAGAATAGGGAATTTAATAGCAGCCTTCAACTGAACTGTTCTCAGTGGTGGCAGATGACAGAAAAAGGAGCAATGGTCTCAAGTTGCAGCAAGGGAAATTCAGGTTAGATATTAGGAAATTCTTTCACGAGAAGGGTAGTAAAACACTGGAATAGGTTACCCAGAGAGGTTGTGGACTCTCCATCCTTGGAGGTTTTTAATTCCTGGTTAGACAAATCTTGGCTGGGATGATCTAGTTGGGGATGGTCCTGCTTTTCACAGGGGGTTGGACTAGATGAACTCCTGAGGTCCCTTTCATCCCTAATTTTCCATGATTCTATGTGTATATATAAATAACATAAGCAAGACATATATACTAAGGTTATTGTTTTCTGGGCAATTCAGTCTTAACCTTTGTTTCTGTTTTATGTTGAAGTATACATTTGGTGGGAATAATTAATAGCACGGAATTACATTTTTCCTGGATGAAGATATGCCAGTTAGATTACATATTCAGCACTATAGGTAGCAAAATACATATACATAGAATGATAAAGGATTTGTATTGCCATTCAGCTGCTCCAAAATATATATTTTCAAGATATTTTTGTTATGTTTTCTGAATCCTCTTTACTATATCTGAGAGAGAGAGAGAGAGAATCTGCAATTTTTGCTAATTCTTAATTCTTTAAGTTATGATTTGGAGTACACCTGTTGCACTCTATTCATTCCCCTCTTTATCCTTTCTCAAGGATTTGCATAAAGCACACTAGCCTCTAATTCACAGTGCATTATTGATAAAAACAGAGATCATTTTGATAAGTTTGAAGCACCACTGCTATTTTGTTATGATTAATCCTTCCATGACATCCAATTCTGAAGCACAGTATCACAACAAACTAGCTGCATCTTTAATCACTCACCTTAAAACTTTTAATTATTTTCCATCAATAGTCTTACTGGATTTTAATGCTGTTCTAATAAAACAGTTGTTTCAGCATCAATAATTTCAAATAATTTGTAACAAATAAAAAAAAAATACTTTTTTAGATACACTAATGGAAGGAGCCCAAATTAAAGTAACCATTCCAATAGCTTGCAAGACTAGCTAACATAAAATATCAAAAATATAGTTTTATGTTTGCTAAACTGTTTTAGCAAGGAAATTGCCAAAAAGCACTTGGTATCTTAAGTACTTGCATTATGCCATGAATTTTGTATGATTCAATTTGGCTGTGTTCCATGTGTCTGAATCAGTGAAGATGCAGATCAAAATAATAGGTATATTTTCAAGGATATGTGTGGAGCAAGAGGAACAACAGCTTCTTATTTTTTAAATATTTTAAGGTGGTTATTTTTTTTTTTTTTTTTTTAAGTCTCATGGCCCAAGTAATGGGCCTAAAACATACCCAGATTCACGGAGACAGAAAGAGAGGAAAAAAAGAGCGCTGTGTCCTTGTGCTTAAGGCTCTCACCAGCGGGAGGAAGGAACCTAGAACCTGGTTCTAGTTTTTACCTGGATAACTCAGTTTCAAACTGTCATTCAGCATCATAAATCAAGGTAGGTTCAACAGAAATCTGCTCAGTATATTCTACCATGCAGTCCCAGAAGTATTTATGTGTCGAGATACTCATTTTGACTACACATTCTGAAAAGTTTGTAAAGTCTATTTTATTAAGCTCAGGAAATTTTACTGCTACTTTTTTTTTCCCCCTTGAAACATAGCTGGATAAGGGGACCAAAGCCAAGGGAAAGAAGAAAAAACCTTGTAGACGATATTATTTAGGTACATTTAAACACTCATTAGAAGGAATATCTATTTCTTTGTTGTGTAGGAAGCAGTAAATAGCTGTTGAGCTAGATTAAGTGCTGAAGCAATGCTCAGGCATTTAATCAGACTCAAAAGCTATTTGCCATAAGCATACTAAAAGGCAATAAAGATGACAAACTATAGTGTAAAAAAGATGAAAACAAGGCAAATTGTCTGTCTTTTTGAACATCTAAAAGAGCTGCGTTAGTGCTTTTTTGAAAATTTCCAGTAACATGCTCCATGGATTATATGCCATATGAATGCCATTGTGTGCCTTAGAATATATCTATACAGATATGAATACTTGAAGAATGGTTTTAATGGAAATATGTAGTAAAATCCAATGCACTACTATCAATATTTCAATGGTGAGTGAAGTTTATCTTTGAAATCAGGACTCATCATTTGAATATCTAAATCCTACATTTGAGTGCTCAGGTGGAGCAAAAGGAGTTCATGTTCATGTTCACTAATACATCTTTTGACCCATCTTTCAGTTCCAATTAAAGATAAAACTTTGCACAGAGGGGCCATACAAAGCTATATGCAAAATGCAAGAGTTAAATGCTAATGGCTCATTTCTTCAAACCGATAGACACTCTCAACTAGCACTGATGGAAAGAGGCATGAGTGATATTGAAGGAAGTAATCAATACCATTCCTGCTCAGGTCCTGAGTGCAGATGATGTCAAGAACTGGTTTTAAGTTTGGAGATACAAGTAATGAGTTCCAGTTTGAAACTGGATCCAGACATTCTAATACAACTTCTGAGAGGAAGCACTGTATGTGCTTGATTTCTGAACTGTGACAGGCTAAAACTTCTTTTTCCTGCAGGATAATATTGTATGTCTTCTGTCATGAACACACACACATATTTCTAATCCAGGGAATTCACAAAAGTGCAAATTGATGTTTAGCTCCTCTCAGCTTTAATATTTTTTTTCTAATTGCATTGTAATTTAGTGATAATTACTTTAGACTAATTAATAGGAGTATGGAGGTTTACATGGATCAGAGAACACTGTTAATTAACAACGTAGTGAATGAAAATGGATCTGTCTTTATACTTTGATATGTATTTAAATTGCACTGTTTCAACATATGCTCTTAATATGAGCTTAATTTTCATATTCATTATAGAATATCTCAAAAGATCTGTTCTCTCTCTGGGTGCAGGAAAGGTAGTTTAATGTTCACTATGTGTTACTCTCTCCTTGTACATCTTTGTCTAGCCAAGAAGCCATCCATCATTTTCAATGCGGTAGCATCAAAACAATCAGTATTCTGTCTGTCTATTGGCTGTGGGATTTTATTCAGCTGTGTCTGATTTAGACCAATCCGCTTCTGCATACAGATCCAAATTTCTTTAAAAAGAAATTCCATCCCTTTCTAGCTGTCTAATCTAATGCAGGCTTCCTAGAAATCTTTGAACCAGCAGTAATGAATACAAGCACATGCAAAGTATGTTTAACATTGTGCAGTAAATGAAGCACTTAACTAAGACGAAGAATTTTGCTATAGCTAGATTTTCAAGAGTGCTCAGAACCCATTTAATGCACATTTGCTAATGTTCAGGATTTCCAAAAGTGCTCAGGACTCTGCTCCTCCAATTAGCAGCAATGTAAGCTGTTGGGTACTGCGCACCCTTGAAAATCTCACTAGTAAGATATACGGGCTGAGTCTTCAACGCTCTTCAGGCATCTAACTGATGTTGACTTCTAAATACCTTTAGGAATCTGTACTAGGTACTTAAATAGAGCTGATTTTTTTTTTCTAATTCTGACTTCCAGTTTCTCAATGGGATGACTTGTCCTGTGAATAGAAGCAGTCAATTTATGTCTGCTTCAGATAAAGAAATAACCTCATTTAGGCCTCACTGGATAATTATCCTTACTTAATATGGGGTGCTTTCAAAATGTGGGTATCAACGGTCCCTCTGCAATTTTTAATATACTAGATTGTGCACAAACATTAGTTGCGAGAATGAGAAAAAACAAGGAAACCTATGCATGTCATTTATCCTAGAAAACATGAAATATTATGTAGTTATGAAATGTGCTGTTTGCTTGCCCCTAAAAAACTCTAACAGGGCTGCTGAATCCACTATTCTACTCAGAACAAAGCAGAATATAAGATCAGAGTTGCATCAACTTTTCCAGTTCTACTCCCCTTCATGGCAGGTAATTTAAGAGAAGAGTTGTTTGCAAAATTCAGGTGATTAACTTGCTCTGGGTCCTGAGACTGTATAGGGTAAATAAATCAAGCAGTCAAAGGGGTTCATGGTGAAAATGGGTACAAGCAATTGATGAAGTGGGTTCTTAATAATGAACATGCATAGAGTTAAGTCCCCTCTATATATGCCATGTTGTTCTACATTTCAGTTTATGACTTTATGTCAATACCCCAAATATGAGTTTTATCAGTACAGTGTGTTGGGCTTAAACCATTCATCTTTAATCAGGTCTCCCCTTTCAATCTTTGACAATAGGAAGGGTAAATGTCTACATTTTTCAAGGACTGTTCGGGAAACAAAGAAACCTTGGCATGACTAGTTCTGAACACCAGTTTCCACTAGTTCCTCACACAAATATTTTGTATTCTTCATGGTGACACAGAGGACAGATTAGGACTCTGAATCAAAATCTCCAGTAAGCAATGCAAGAAAAGAGGGTGAAGGTATATCAAGGAGATATATTAACTTTGTCTTAATTGGGATTTTTACAAGAGAAATTTATAATTACATAACAAAATGAGACTTTTCTCAATAGCATGTGCTTGTACATATGCCTAAAACATTAAGATACTATATAAAATGGTTTTCTTCATCCATGTTCAGTGATTTATCACCTACTGAATAGAAGATCAGGGATGTTAGGAAGAGCTTAATGAATACAACAATCCAGATCTTCAGCTAGTGTAAATTGGCTTATCACTTGACTTCCATGGAGACAGACCTATTTACATCAGCTGACAATCTAGTTGAACTTGTCTAACTAGCTACAGAAACACATGGGAGGAAAAATTTTAAATGACACTGTAGGAATTGCTATAGTTGGTTGGCTGCAGTGGAAGCAAATGTGTTAAATTAATTTTATGGACATACTTCATTAGTTAAACATGGACTTAATTCAGTGTTCACTAAGAAAGCATCTAATTACTCATTTCTTTGGTTAACTGAATGCATGACATCAGCCATAACACTTTAACAAATGGAAACAATTTAAAATACAGTTTTTCAACAAGAAGAATTTTCAAACCATATGCAACACATGTTGACATACACTTTCTTCCAGACTCATTTTTGTCAACAAAAATATTTTTCAAGTCCCTTATTTATTCTATCAGCAAAGCAGATTTGTCAAGGTTCCTACTGTTATTTCTGTTAATACAAAGTACTAGTGCTTCATTAAAAAAACATGCATTTTAACAGTGCTCTTACAAAATGATTTTGATAAAATGTATTAATTCAAGGCCTTCCTGTCAATAAATAAAAACAGAATAAAAAGCTCCAGGCAATGTAGTGTATTGAGTCCCTACCTCTTTCTGTGGCCAGCTGTGGAGCTTAATATATCTTATTAAACACCATATTTGATTTTATTAAAACAAGCCATGTCATTATCCCCGTTCTAATGAGTGATTCACATCTCTGACAACCTCCAATTGTCCAACTTGTCCATTTTCACAGAAAATGCCTTAGCTTAGCTCATACAAAGGTAAAGGAAAGATGCTAGAAAAAACAGTATTTGTTTCCTAAATGTTATGCCTTTCTTCAAAAAGCAACATAGTGTTTTGCTCTGATCATTTTATTAAAGTTCAGGGGTCATGGCAGAAGGCTTTTCATGCCCAACTGATTTCCAGATTGAAATAGGAATTTTCTCCTTCCCATATATGCCTAGGACAGAATGGTAGAAACCCTATCATTGTCCAAGGATCAATGCCAAGTCCAGAAGGAAAACAATCAGAAACAATCTTCAGTGTATGAATAACTTTTTGAGCACAGTAAAAAGTACACTAGATAAGGAAACTGAGATAAGTGCCCTGAGGCTGCATGTATATCGATAATTACAACACTTATGGAAATCCAAAATCCAAGATAGAGAAGACATCTCCAGAAAAATAAGACAATGGACCTGATTCTTCTCCTCTTGGAATTCCACTTAAATCAATGCACCATCTGATTTACATCAGTTTAGATACGAACCTCCTATAAATCACTGTTTTTGAGCATTTCACCATCTGCTGCAGCTAATATCAGAGACAGAGGGAGTAGACTAAATATTTTTCATGGAATGCAGAAACAATTCTTTAGATTTATCATTCTTTATCTTCCTGTGTAATGTCTAAACAATAAGAATACATTAAACTATGACCCTCTAAAGATCATTTTATTTAGTACAGTTGGCAAAAATATCCTGCTCTTTTGGAATTCCAAGTGTGATCCTTGCAGAAGGGAGCAGGCATAGATTATATTGGCTTCAGAAATCAAGAGTCAATATAAACAACCTTCTTCATAAAGACAGCCTACCTATCTATTTCTGCCTATCTATTTCTTTCTATTTCTACCCATTTCTCTAACAAAATTTGTCCTCTCCGCATCCTAGAATCTAAATATTTTCAAGGGAAATATGATCTGCATAGCAAGGTGCTTACTGGTTATCATGACGCTTTCTACTTTTTTTCCCTTTGCCATCTTTAGAAAGGTCTGTTTTGAGCTATCATTATGGTTAAAATGAAGAAGCTGTATCAAGAAGTAGTCTCACATCAGAACCCAAAAGTTGTATTGGATTAATTCACTCTTTTTGGAGGATCATTTTCCAGTCAAGAATCCTTCAGCCAGGAATGCTTTATCTTCATCACTCACACATTATTTTTAGTTTCATGATCCCAGAAGACCATAGCTATTTGGTAGGTTATGGATCAAAGAGGAGCAGTTTATTACTCTGTGGGCCCATCTACACATCCGCTTTAATGTGCAGTAGCCTATTTAACTGCTCATTGAAGTGTTACGTAAAAAATTATGCACGTAAAAAAACATGCAATCATGCTATCCTCAGTAAAATAGGCTACTGCACATTGTCACTAAAAAAATGAGCATTCATTACTTAACATTAAGACAGCCTAATGTGCATTTCTTTAGAACCTCACATTGGAGGTGCTCAATTTAATGCGCATTGGAAAAAGTGCCTTAATGCACGTGTAGACTGGTCCTCTGTGCGTGTGTATATGCGCATGCGTGTGTGTGTGTGTGTGTGTGTGTGTGTGTAAACACAATTATTCCTTTTCGACCAGTAATATATATTTAAATATAAACATCACTATTGTAACCAATTAATTTGGTATATTAGCCATAGCTTTTCAGGAGAAAAGCAGAATTTACAGACTATCTTCCCAGGTTAAGTCAGCCTGGAGTGCTCTTCTAGACTGATGGTTCACAAAAGGATTTTACAGTTGGTCCAATAAAAGATATAATCAAAAAAATCTTTGATTTTCCTGTGTTAAGTCAGTATTAAATTTACAAGGTTTCTACTGTTAGCATTATTCATTTATATGGATAATAAATAAAAAGAAAATAAAGGACAGGGAAAGTATTTCCCCCAATATCAATAGCTGAAAAATATACAAACTCACTGTAATTTTTTTTGCATTCTGACATGTATCTGTGTAACTCATCCTTTAGTTTTCTTCATGAATCATTCATACATCACACCCAGACTCATGCTAAAAAGATCTTCAGGAAAAAAAAAAAATCATGTGCTGTCTCTGCCTTTTTTCAAATGAGTTTGGGCCCTAAATTAACTTTTGACTGATAGCTTTGTGCAGTAAAATACTTCTCAACAAAACAAAAACTGGAGTAGTCTATAATTTAAATTGGCATATTGAAGAGTTTTGTAGATATGAGTTGATACACAGTGAACAAGAATGAAATTATGTATGCAAATATAGCACTGCAGGTGTTGTTGATGACAATATGTTTTAAAAAACATAGCACTAGAGTTTTAGCTAACCTGTTCCATATATATACATTCTTTGCAGGTTGCTTAAAATCATCTACATGAAATAAGAAAAACCCAGATGCTAAAGTGAGTCATTTGTATGTGATAAAATGTGCTACTGAGAGATGAGCCAAATGGCTGATAAAGGACACACTTGGATACACACACTCATTTCAAAAGCCTGACTTGTAGCAAATACCTGATCATGCTGAGAACCTGCAACTGCCACTGAAGGAACAGGATGTTTCAAGTACACAGTTCTCCTCAGAGCAGGCCTTTCATTTGCTAAAACATAAGAATTGCCATTTATTGGGTCAGACCATAGGTCCATCTTCCCCAGTATCCTGTATCACAGTGGCAGAGAGCTAGTGCTTGAAGCAACAGTGAACTGCACATGACCAGAGTTTTGCTCCACTGTTCCTCTCTCACTTACAGCCTCCACCTTTTACGGTGTTTGCAGATGTTTGGAGGAGGGAGAGGAGGAGGTTAGATTGTATTAAAAATGGCCACCTGACCTAACTGAGTTTGCCCAGGTATTGACCTCACACTTATGGCACAGACAGAAGTGTCAATTTTGCCTGATTTGGCCACAGGAAGTGGTTTATAGCTATGACCAAAGACAAGTGCATGGCTGGAGACAGCTTAAAAATGGCTGATCTGGCCAAAATCTGAACCCTCATTGCAGGTTCAAATTCAGACATTTCAAAACACAGAATCTTCTGTAACTTGTGTCTGCACTGCCACCCACCCTTGAGCTGTTTCCATAATGGGAGTGGGGAAAGGGAGCACAGGCAGTTTGGATTTGGTTTTTTTCAGTCCCTGCAGCAGGGTGGGGGAGGTGTACTGGATCCTCCCCCCAGGTGGGGGGCTTCCAATTCACCCAATCCACCCTCCAGCACTGGCGAAGGAACCCTAGAATGAGCTCCTTCTCCCTTTCCCCCCTCCCATTCTGAAACAGGGACAGTCTGGGAAGGAGGAGGGGCTGTTGCTAGAGGAAACTAGCTGCAGGCTCCAGCCGGCATCTGGATTCCCTGCCCCTCTGGAACCAATAATGAACTTTTGTTTGGTCTGGGGGTTTGTTGCAACTCAGAATGCTTCCTGCAAAGCATTCTGAGTTACAGCAGGAAGCTGCACTTCTGTTTGCACCCTTAGATCCCTACATGTCTCAGGGCTGTGATTTTCCTACCTACCTCCCTGGCACTGGGCTATTTTTAGCTCCCCGGCCCCTTTCCCCCTCTCCTGTAGACTAGCCAGCCTCTCCCCTCCACACACACCCTCCATTCTTCAAGCTACTCCTGATGCTGCTTTTATCAGCATTCGCCAATGCCAGGAGCCAAAGAAGTAAGTTCCAGTGGGGGATGGGTTGGTGGGATGGGGGTATAGGTTGGCCAGAGTGGGGTCAAAAATAATTCTTGGCTCCCTCAAGCCCTCCCCCACAGTCTCTGCAAGTCCCCCTGATCCTTCCAAGCTCTCCCAGACCCCACCAACTCCCTGTGGACACCAGCCATTCCCCTAATCCCCTACAGATGCTGTCTGTACCCCCTACCCCCTGATTGCTCCTGCAGATTCTACATGCCCTCCCGATTCCCCTTGCAGATGCTGCTAGTTTCTCTGAGACCACCCTGCGTCTGCCCTCCTGATCCCTTCTATGGATCCTACTTGCCCACTATGCCCTTGCATGCTCCCCAATAACCCCAACCCCCCACTAGCCTCCCCATCCCAGTATACCTTAGATTGGGTGGCTATTTTTAACTTGATCTAACCTCCCCCTAACCTCTCTGAATAGCTGCACCCAGCCTTAATATCTAAGAAGTTCTGATTCAGAGGCTGTGTCCTTAACTCCTGTGCTCAATAGCTACTGATGCCTCTTTCCTCCAAGAATGTGTCCAATCCCTTTTTGACTCAGATCCTTTTTTGAATTTGGATCACCACCCATGACTACTGATTTGCCATATTTGGTGGCTGTACTTAAGATTTCAAAATATATCTCAGGAGAAGCATCTGAGAAGTCAATTTAAAAAAAAGTAATGTCTAATGATGTTGGTTGAGGGGCCTAAAAAATTGTGATGACTTACATCTGAGTAATATTTTTAACCACTCCTCTATTTTTACCTCATATGACCATTTCTTTCTTTTTTTTTTTTTACTGAAGTATACAACTATAGCAAAAAGTACAATAATAAATTACTGTGAACTGCATAGTATGCAGTGTTTTTTGATTTGGGTCTAAGCCAACATCCATTGAAATGGATAGAAATTTTTGTGTTGAATTCAGTGGGCATTGGATTACGCCATAGTTCTTGCTATGTGGCATTAGGTGTACTAACTAGTTAATTGTGTATAGATGTAAAGGAAATAGAAGTCAAGTGACTAAGAGGTGCCTCAACTAGATGGGTTACACTACTATTGGAAGTACAGGGAAGGTTATTCATGGATGCCCTTTGAAAAGGAAGAGGTATCATTTTTTTATTATTAAAATGAGAATTCTTGCTCCTGAACATATGCAAAGACACCTAAAGTTCCATATTATAAATCCTATTAACCAGGCTATAGCATTTCTGAGAGAGAGAGTTTCTGATCAACAACAACCTTACCATGAATGGTTTTGTACAGATTTTCTTTAGATCTGTAACAAATACTCTTTATTTTATGACCTATTGGAATGTTGTAGAATACTCTTTTCCTCTGCTATACAAATGTCAGAGCTGTCAGGCAGCTGAAACTTGTCCCCTGATTGAATGAAACAAATTGTTGGCCTAAGCACCATTTCTAGGTCTTGAACCAAGGCCTTTTCAACATGGATCTAACTTATTACAACATTTGTTGACTGACCCTCCATGTTGGACCAAGCATTATTATTAGCTAAGAAATTAAAGTTGACAGTGTTTATTCTGGGAACTGATTAATTAAATGCCTTTCCTGGCAGATCCATTAGTATCAGCACAGCATGGCATATATATTGACACAGAGAGAGAAATTGCTTTCAACAATAGAGCTCTGTTGACAAAACAGTGTAACATTTGGACCATTAGAAACTGTACAGGAATCCATCTTCTCTATTAATCTCATTTCAGTTGACAAAAATGTTTAGCAACAAGACAGGGGAAAGGGCAGGCAGGGATGGTATGATATATGCATATGTGGATTATACATTTTATATTTTTCTTTTGGAGGGAACTGGAAATTGTGAAAGCTTGGAGCTTCTCTGCATGGAGAGAGTTGGAAATGTAAGGGCAGGTGGGAGGGAAAGGAAAACAACAAATAAATCCCTCCTATGGAGTCCTCAGCTAAAATTAATCCTACTAATATAAAAGAGGAGCCAGAGAGAAAAGATTAAAATATCTAAAGAGGACTAAAATCCTCAGGCTCAGTCAGACTCTACTAAGAGATAGTGAAGCAGGGTGCTCAGCAGGGGCTGATGTCACAAAGTTTTATTTGTTTCCTGTCATCAGTTGCTGGTAGGAGGTCTCATTACCCACAGCCTGGACTGGCATTTAGAGAACTCTATTTAAAACTTTGTTGGTGCCTTAGATACTAATACAAATGAAACAAACTCTGGGTTAGATCCTTCACTGCCTTAGATGGTGGATCTAAACATTTGACCGTTTGTTAGCAGCATGTTACAAGCTCAGTCCTGCAAACCCCTGAACCCAGCAGGAGATTGAATGGGCTAGTTACACTAGGACTTGAGACTAAGACCTCTGGATCTAAACGTACACCATTGCAACCAGTGCTAAGCAGAGTCATCAACTGCTAGAGATGGGCCTACATCACTGTAGGGAGGGAGAGATTGGGTGCGAGTTACCTAGTGGCACACTCAGTTAAGGAACTTTCATTCCCATCCTATAACATGCTTCTCTCCCATTCAGCCACTCTCCCTGTCCCTGTCCTTTTCACCACCACTGTTAAGCAGACATAGACAAAAACCATTCATAGCCTTGTAATTCCAGTGTGGCAGAAAATCTTAACTTGGATCTCAGAAAATTACCATGTCTCACTGCATTTTGCAGGACTTCTTTGCAGCTCATTCTCACGATTGCCTCGTTTTGTCCAGTTTGAACATCTGAGCTCATGGTTTCATAGATTCATAGATGCTAGGGTCAGAAGGGACCGCAATAGATCATCGAGTCCGACTCCCTGCATAGGCAGGAAAGAGTGCTGGGTTTAGATGACCCCAGCTAGATGCATATCCAACCTCCTTTTGAAGACCCCCAGGGTAGGGGAGAGCACCACCTCCCTTGGGAGCCCATTCCAGACCTTGGCCACTCTAACTGTGAAGAAGTTCCTCCTAATGTCCAGTCTAAATCTGCTCTCTGCTAGCTTGTGGCCATTATTTCTTGTAACCCCCAGGGGTGCCTCGGTGAATAAAACCTCACCAATTCCCTTCTGTGCCCCCGGCATTTCTATTTTGTGTTGTATGGTATCTTGTGTCAGTACCTTATTGCAGAGGGCTAGTTACTTCTCTGTGTGGATAAGGATGACAGAACCATGAAGAAAGTCCATGAAGAGTATAAATATATAAAAATATGGAATAGTTTAAGTGATTGAAGGACAAGGCAAAGTAACTATTTCTTAGTCCTACCATAGGATGTTGAAAGGAGCCACAAAAACAATTCACCTGGCCAGATATAGGTATTCCTACTGCATGGAAAAGTACCTAGGTGGCACTGAGCTGGTCAAATTTGTCTCATTTACAGCATAAGTTGCATGTATGGTTGTATGTGTGTCAGGAGAAATAGGGATGTAAATCTCTAGATCTCTTGGTTCAGGGATGATACCTTTGATTAGACCAACTAAGAAATTGCAAGAAAATGATCTCTTTCTGCAAGCTTTTGGGCACATAGACCCTTCCTCAGGCTCAGGGAAAATTAAATATGGCAAAAAGTCCCTATAGGTAGAAAATAAACTTCATTTTTGCACAGAGGAAGCTGAAGATGGAAGTCGGCAATTTCTTAGTTAGTCTAATACCAGGTATCATCTCTGAACCAAGAGTTTTGCATTTCTTTTTGTCTCAGACCAACATGGCTACCAAATACATCCCTGAAACATGGAAGATGTCAAATTTTAGCAGATTTTGGATTTAAACTTGATTGCTGAACAATAAGAAAGATTTCTACACCTCTCTGCCTGTCTGGCATCTGACACCACCAGGGCAGGAATCCTGCCTTCTCTGCACATCAAAGAGCAACTCCCAAAGACACTCGCATGGACCCAGAGGAACAGCCTTCCACCTCCAGCTTCCTCTGTGCAGAAATGAAGTTTATTTTCTACCTATGGGGACTTTTTACTATATTTTTTACCATTTTCCCCCAGCTTCAGGAAGGGCGTGTATGCCTGAAAGCTTGTAGAAAATTGTATTTTTTTGGTGATTTCTTAGTTGATCTAATAAACCAAGAGTTGTAGAGTTTTGCATTTCAGGAGAAACAGGACACAGAGCAGGATTAGCACTACATCCCATTAAGTTCAGCCTAAAATATTAGCTATCCAGTTCAGGTTAAGGAAGTCCTGAGGTTGCTATAAATTATACTGGAGGCATCAGCCAATCAAACCCAGGGAGAGAGGGCTGCAAATCGCTCCTTTATTGTTCCCCAACTTTTATTGTTTACTACACAAACTTGGGAACTGAGCCTAGAGTCTTCAGCTGCAAGAAGCATTCAAAAGAGAGATGAAAAGCTCCCAATAATAGCTGAAAGACATGAGAAATAATCATTATACATCACAAAATGATATGGAAGATATTTGAATAACAGCAGTGGCAACTTCTGCAATTGTATTATGGAAAGAGTTTAGTCAGTGTGAGGAATGCAAAGACAAAAGATAATGAGCAAGAAATCTCAGCTGGCATATGTATGTGGCTGTATTGACTTTGACAGAATTATACTGATTTACGTCAAATTAATGTCATAACTGAAACGTTTCAAAGGGACATGTTTATCACCAGGACCTGGATTTCATTAATTATATTAAAAAAGACCCTGATCCTATTCATTCGTTTAATATTCTTTGTTGCAGTATAAGTACAATATGTTCAGACCATAATTCTGTTTGCCTATAAACGCATGCTAAACATAATATCTTTCAATAGAATAAATAAGTCATACATTTTTTCTTTTAAAATTTCCCAAGTCTGATTTTTAAGGAAGCTCCATGAATAATTCATGAGGAAAGGTGCTCTATGACTTACTACAAGGCTTTTTATTGCTGCTTTTCACTTTGTATACACATTTGCCACCGAGATGTCAACAATAAGTGAAAGATTCGCTTTAATTTTCATATAATAAAAAGGAAGAACCCAGAGTTCTTCCCATTATTAACTGGTTTCAGCAATTTTATGTCACATTGAACGGACAAGTACTCACCTACTTCTATTTCGCTTTAATGTTTACTATGGAAATCAATTAGGTTTCAGTCACAATAACAGTGTGTCTGTAATTCATATGAGCAACTCAGGAGAGTGAATACAACTTATGGAAGAGAAACAGTACTTGAACTATTTAGTTTTGGTGGCAAGCTACTGCACAAAATGTAAGAACCCTACAGAAAAGTATGTCTGAGACAGTGGATAATGGGACATAGAGTTTCCCAGTAGTTCAAATGTAATTTTAACTCATGACTGCCTCGTGACAGCATTAATGGCCAAAATTAAGTAAATTGATGGTCTCAATCTAATTCCCTTGTATGAAGTAATATCTGCCCTTATTTCCCAGTTGAAATCAATGAGAATTGAGGGCACCAGATAACTGGAAGTCCAAATCTTAGTAGAAGCTCATGCAAATAAAACTGAAAAAACATTATGAATATTTTAAAAATATTTAGAGATTTTCACAAAGGTAGCAATGTTGTGCTAAAGAAATAAGAATGTGGCTGTCTAAGCACAGGTAAAAGTAGGCGCTCTCTAAAACAAATCAAAGGTAAAAAACTCCTTTCTCTACCCTCTACAGAGAAGTGAGTTATAATTGTGAGTATATCTATTGTCCCTTGAAAGTGCTGGAGCTATAAAAATTTATACCAGCTGAGACACTGCCTTTTCATGTGAACATAACATCAACGATGTCTTCCCATCTGCAAAACAGATCAGACACTTGCTCAAAAAACAGCATTGACTGCAGAACATGACTACTGTGTTGAGGCTTTATGGATTCCTTGGTTGCTTATCCTGTTCCCTACTGCACAATTCCTAACAAAATGTGGACACTTTCAAAAACTTTATTTATTTTTTTTACATCTGATTTTCCTGCCCAGCCTCAGGACAATATAAGAAACGGTGAAAAGGTTTGTATAAAGAACCCATTTGGAGAGATGCCGAGAGCCTCTTCTCAGTTGCTGGTGCAGTCAACAAGATGCAAAGCACTTAGAATTGTCTCTTGGTATCCTACTTTCAGATATGGTGCCTGATTTTGGAGTTTTTCATTGATAAATCTGAGGCAGCTTGTTCTGATTAGCAGATGTATTTTGGAGTTAGAAGGATAAGGATATTAGGGAGGAAGGGAAAGGGGGGGAGGTCCTACAAGTGCTTATCACCTCCAAAAATTAGACTCCTAACAGTCTCTCAAAGTCAACACTGAAACTATGTTATCTTTAGCTAGGCAAATAATGAAAGAAGTGCAGTAGTAATTGATAATGTCTAGACAGTAGTAAAAGATAATAAACTTTGACAGATTCTAAGATTTCATTCAAATGATCAAATGACAATTCCTTAGTTTTATGAGAACTAGTGTCCTTATAGAATTTCAATTTAGTACTTTCTATCTCAGAAAAGAAATGAGCAAAGAACTATGGTATATGGGCATTTCTGCACTCCTATGTCCCCAAAGGAAGGTACTCAGAAACCAGTTTGATTTATCAAAATGGCTACTAAGAATAAACAATCTGTTTTGTTTTTTTTTTTCATTTAAAAAAAATCAACATGGATATATATCATCCGACTTTCATGTGGGGGTGAAGATGCTGTTATATTCTCTGAACTAGCTGGCCATTCTGTAATAGTGCTTCTAATAGTGCTATATATTCATACCTTATAAACTTGTGAAATTCCTTTGCAGTTATAGTATATAATGATCTTTCAACAATGCACATGGAAAAAAATGCACATGGAAAAAATGATCAAGTTTGATATTTTCAATTTAGTCCTCACCACTACATGATACCACAGAAATGAAAATGAGATTTTTTTTTAGCACAATCAAAATGAGCATTTTTCTATACTGAGTTTAAACATCTGATCTACTTCCCTCCAACCTCAGGGTGCCTGTAGACATGCAGGGAGGGTGCCCCAATGCACTGTAGTTACAGCACATCAGCGCAGATGAAATTAATTGAGTTTGCTGCCTCCACATTTTGTGTATCAGTGTCTCCATGCTTCAAAATGGGAGCAGGGACACTTGAACTAAAGCTCTTTTGATTACCTTTAGTTAAAGCACCCCTACCACCATTTTGAAGTGTGGGGACACTGATATATGAGATTCTGTGGGTGCTTTAATTAGAGCAGCTCTCAGAGCTGCACTAATTTAAACACCTTGCCCTACCCCCCCAAGCATTTGTAAAAATGCCTTAAGAGTTCAGCATATGAAAAAAATCCACATGTAATCCACCAAGCCTTGTTAGTAAAAAGATATTAAACAAAGATAAAAATTGTTCTTTGTATTTATAGTAATTTTGGAAATGGAAACAGATCAATATTGTTGACATATATTGCTCTTAATTTTCCAGCATCCAGTTCATAATTTATTTTAAAATCAGTTAAAGTCTTTTGTTTCAAAAAAGTATACTTTGCTCATACAATATGTCATGGAGAGGCCATGCAGGTGTTCAAACATTACTAGATGCAATACAATATAAGAAACTAAATAAAATACAAGAGAATAATAACCTCCTGAGGTCCCTTCCAACCCTAATTCTCTATGATTCTATAATTCTACACTAATTGAAATCAACGGCAAAAAATTTCATTGGGTTCGTTAGAAACAGGAATAGATAGTAAGGCTGTGCGAAGCTTCAGGTGGTGATTCAATTCAGAGGAGATTTGGCCCAATTTGATGGCTGAATCTCCGAATCTGAATCAAATGAGGGGACCAATTAAAAGGTACAAATCGATTCAAAGCTCTCTGAATCTTTGGAAAAAGTTCGGAGAGCATTGATGATTCGGGCGGTCCCCGCTGGCTGCAGCAGGGCGCTGCAGCCGGACTCTGAGCTAGTAAGTACTAGGGGCAGAGAAGGGGGAGCTGGGGAAGGGGAGCCTGGAGGTACCCCTTCCAGCCCCCCAACCCCCCTCCTCTCCTAGCCCCCCCAATCCCCGCCCACTACCCCAGCCCACACATGGCTGCCCTGCCTGACCCAGCTCCTGGCACTTTAAAGAAAAGCCCGGGAACCGCCGGGTGGGGGGGCGATCCCTGCTGCCCCCTACTGCCCCACACTGCATGGGGAGCTCTGCCACAAGCCCCCCGACCCCCCTCACTCCTCCAGCCCCGCCACGGGTGCCCTGCCTGGAGAAAATCAAAAAAATGGAGAAAAGTTCTGGGACTCACCACTCCTGCAGCAGCCTTAGGGCTTTGGGGGCTCATGCAGAGCCGCCCACATGGTGCAGGGCAGTGGGGGGCAGCAGGGATTTGCCCCCCACTGGCAGGAGTGATGAGTCCTGGGGCTTTTCTCAGTTTTTTTTTTTTCTTTAAAGGGCTGGAGCTGACCGAGGCGGGGCACCCATGAGGGGACTGGGGGAGTGAGAGGGGAGTTGGGGGGCTTGTGGCAGAGCCCCCAGTGCAGTGTGGGGTAGTGGAGGGTAGCAGGAATTGCCCCCCCCCAGCCTGGCAGCACCTGCTGAATCAGGGCTTTTTTTCCCCCAAGTGCCAGGAGCTGGGGGAGAGGGGGGCAGCCATCGCGGGACTGGGAGAGCAGGCGGGGGATGGGCCTGGCTTATTCGGCAGCAGTCAGATCTCTAAATCAGATTGGGCTGAATCAATTCAGGACAGTGATTCAAATCACCAAATCGAATCACCTTCTCCTGAATTAGCCGAATTCGAATCCAAACAAATACTAGCCACTTCCCACAGGCGTAATAGGTAGGCATCTAATTAAAGTGTAGTGGCTGCCAATTATTTTCAGGTAGCCATCATGCTGGAAGCCACCCATTTCAGGCACTTCTCATGCTGGCAGTCATCATTTTTTTTCCACTCCCCCTCACATTGCTCATTGGCCGAAAGCCCAGAAGCGTCCCTGCTCCTCACCTCTTTTCTTTTTTTTGACAGCCATTGGTGTGTTGAGCACCCAAAATCAACTGCTAAAAAAGAAACAATACTGCTAGAAAAGAAATACTACTAGGGGCAGGGGCCTAATTTGAAGTGGTGGGAGCTGGTATGGGGAGAGGGGTGACAATCAGGAGTGGGGAGCAGGGACAACTGTGGGACAGGTGACTGATATAAAATGTTTACTCCTTCCTGGCTAGTCCTCCTGCATCTGCACAGCCTGCTTCTACCTCTCCTCTCCTACCAAGTATAGCCATGTTCCCCAGGTCTGCAAGGTGGTTTAGCACCACAGCCCTGCCTAACCAGCCAGTCCTCCCACCACCCCACACCCAGTATGCTTAATCAATGAGCCTTGCTAGCACACCCTGTACTTCACTCAGGGCCCCTGTGCTGCAGGGGAAGATTTCCCAGGCTTTACCTTGCTGCCTACCTCCAGTAAGTTTTTTTTTATTTTTTTTTATTTTTTTATTATTATTATTTTTTTACTTTTTCCCCTCTCCCCCAGGAGATTTTGCACCAATTTCAGGTGGGAAGGGCATTTTCCTGCTCTTCAGGAAAAGCAGGGGATTCCCTGCCTTCCCCCCCAAAAAAATAAAAATGTAATTTAAGTAGATCCCTAGGAATAGTCTTTAAGCAAAGGCTGTATTCTGGAGTTTCATGTACACATAGATGTGTACTCTCATTATGTTAAATAAGAAGAGAGATTAAGTCTAAGTCATCATTTCTGTAACACCCTAGAAGTAACTGCACTAGATATAGCCCATATAGTTTTTACCCTAGAGCCCATGAATTTTGCCTGATAGTTTTTATTTCAAGCAATATATAGCCTAGAAAAATTGTGTTGCCTTTTATTGAACTTATTGATCAACACCAGCTGCTTCTCTTTATCCAGAGCTTTAAATACTATGTGGTGATATGAGTTTCCCAGAGCCTAATTCATCAAAATAAAGTTAGTCTATTTTTTCTGCCAGTTGTCACATACTTGACACTTTTTCATCATTATTGTACCTTCTTCCATTAGGTTCATTGACCTTTTCCCTTCTGCATAGATGATAGCTTTTTTGTTACTGTTTTTATCAGTTAAGGAAATCCAATGTGATTGGTGATACACAGAAGTCAGAGGGAGGAATAAAGGAATATGGGCCTTGTTACACATTAATTTTAGGTGGCTCATGGAGCTCTTAACCTCTATATTATCCACACATTAACACCTGAAACTAGTTTTAAGCGCACTTTAGGTGGCTAAAGTTACACCACTCCAGGGCAGGTTTATTTCTGATCCATGTTACCCAGCTCCTGTTCCATTAATGTATGGCCACTGCTCACAAATGAGCCATCCAAATTGCAATCCTCCAGCATCCCAGGATGCAGTCTCTCCTCCCCCACTCTCCTGTTCTATGTGGACAAATTTTCTACTCCCTTAACTCCACTGCCCAGGGGGTGGTCCTGGCACCAAGCCAACTTTCCCCTCACCTCAGGGGTGTGACCTTCCTATGCTCATTGGTGCAACCTCACGCAAACAGCCTGCAGAGTACATGCGAGACAACCAGGTTGCAGAGTCGGGGAATGGGGTCTAGGAGGAATGCAGGGGACAAGGTAGGGGGCCAGATCAGGTCCCCCTGAGCTGGGGCTTCCTTCCCAGGGCAGGGGCACTAGCTGCCCCCAAAACACCTTCCCTCACTGTTCTTACCTTCAAGACTCCCCGGGAACTATCACCAGCACCCCCACATCCCAATCCCAAATCCCAATTTATTAAAACATGAAACTTTCTTTAATTTATCTCCTCTTTTTCCTTTAAAAAAAAACAACTTCTTTTTATTTTATCCTTCGCTGGCTGACATGCTTTATTTCACCACTCTTTGCCCACTGCAACTTTCTTTCCATCTCCCATTTAATTACCCACCCCCATCCCATTAACTCTCTGCCTCCCAGCTTCATGTTCCCATCCCCAACAACAGCTCATCTCTGACACTGTTCCCGGCCTACCATTCCTGTAGCAGCAACTCACAGCTGTAGCTCCTAGTCAGGCCCCTGCTTGCCAGTCCTGTATTGGCAAGTCACAGCTCTGTAGGCAGGGGACAGTCAGGGGTTTTTAGCTTTAAGGTGTGACTGCTCCAAGCTAGCACTAACATTGATCAATATTTGAGCATTTCAGAGTGCAACATGTAACAAGGCCCTAAGTCTGTCCTAAAGAGAGTAGAAGGATCAAACAAACCCAAAAGTACAGGAGCAAAATTAAACTTTTAGAGCCCTTAGTGAAGGAATAATACCACTTACCCTCTTTATAAAAAGCTTCAAGATCTGTCAGTGAAAAGAACTGCTATAAGCTTCACCTTATCTATTAATATTACTATATATAGGAAAATTAAAAAAGGTGAGAGGAGACAAGAATTGGTTCTTTTGAGCAAGTACTGAGCATGAAGAGGTAAGCAGAAACAGAGATACTTGGTAGTGTGGGGTCACAAAATAGAGCTGGCAAAGGACTAAGATAATTCTAGATATAGTATATTGGACAGATTGACAACTGGTTGGGAGTTGGGAAAGCTAGTTAGGAAAATGAGAGACCAGCAAATAAGATGTTACCATAATGAAGTGAAAACACCTATTGTCAATTATCACTTTGACTTTCACCAAATTATTTTAAAATAAAATTAATTTTCTTAGATGTAATTAATAATGTTAAACCCAAAACCAACCAGACAAAAATCAAGAGTCTTGGACAGTTTTCAAAGCAGATTTTGTACATAAGTTCCAACACCCACAAGAGACTAACTGATGCACTGATATGCTATATGCATATTTACTAAAATGCATAATTACCATGGTTACCTCATATCATATGATGCACACTATTTAAAAGAAAGATTTTGTGTGTGTATCTACAGCAAATAAGAAGCTGTGTGAATGGCCATAAATGCCACATTAATTTAAGAGAAAAAAAATGTAAATTGCTGTAAATTGTCAGACTTCTGAAGGAATTCACTGATATTTAAAATAAAAGGCTTTTCATTTCAGGCACTCTTTCATTCTTTGTGCATAATAATATTAATATTTTTCATACATAATACTGAACTCCTCATACAATAAAATCAAATATAAAATGGAGAGGTAACGTGCATAGATGAAATATTTCAGTTGAGAGGCTATTGCTATACTTTTATTCTATTTTACCTTTCTTACCTTTATTATTTATTGTTACATTCCAAGAAGAGTAAATGTTGAGTTTTTGGTCTTTACCACAATCCTGGAATGTCACTCCTGACTCTGACCCGTTAATTAAGATTTCTTTAAGTCATTAATTGCATGGATATAGCAATCAGCTGTTGTTTCAGTTCTGTGAAGCAATTTGTCACTTCTCATCAAATCTTTCTTCTTTCCTAAGACATGTACGAGGGGGTAGAGGTTTTTAAAGCATGATTTCCTATTAGACAAGGTAGTTCAATTTTTCCTCCATGGATTAAGCCAGGTACTGGTTTCTCTTGAATGATCTTTTTTTTTTAAACCCTTCTAATTTGATACGAGCTTTCTATAATTCCAGGTGTGTTTTGGGATGCAGAATCTACATTAGGCACATACCTAAGGCAATCATTGACCTGCTAAAATGAATAATCAAAACATGAAAATGACAGTTTATTTAAGTATGATTCAACAACTGAGTATGAAATTGGAAAGAATAGTTGCTTTTATATCGATTCTGAAGGCATCAGAGCACTATTTCAAAGTACAGGGTTACAAACAATATAGCAAAAACTGTACACATATTTTGGGAATACTTGCTTTAAAGTAAAGTTGAAAAAAATTTGAAGGCACAAAAAGTTGTTCTATTGGTTAATAATATCTTCCACTTGAGGTCCTAAATCTCTTTATAAGGCTAAACATATTAATGTCTTCTGTGATAGGTAGGCAAAGAATCAAGTAACTGGGACCAATCTCATGGAAGGCTTGACTAGAAGTGGAGCGACCCAAAACTGAACTTCATATTTAGTAGGGCATCAGTTCATAAAGTGAGGTGTCAGGGTTTGGCATTCAACTGTGTTCCCAAGCAGAAAAGCTGCTGATTCTTGTATCAGTCAGAGCTCTTCCTCCTGGGGTGAGGTTTCAATCCTACCTACAAAAAGCAATTTTGGAAGTTATGCGTCCTGAGCAGTCGTCTCTCCCCTGTCCTCCTCAGCCTCTTGATTGCAGGTATAGGACAAGAACAGAGAGCTGGGCAGTGGCATTCCCATTCAGTGGAGTACAAAGAATTCTGGGAATTGTAATTTTCTAGACTGGCAGTAGAGTTTGCAGCTGTGGGGGGAAATATCCACCCTTTCTTTTCTTTTTTTTCCTGCCAAAGTCCATATGCCGAGAGCCAAAAAGAAAAAGAAAGAGTAAAAACTCTACCAATGCTCTATAAAACTACAATTCCCAGAATGCCTTGCACTCTATGACACCCACTGCTGGTGCCAGCTGCTTCTTGGAGCTGGAACATGCCAGCTGTCTGAGGCACCGCAGCAGGCAAGTTAGACTGCAGCCAGTAGCCCCAGGGTAAGCCCACCCCCTTTCCCTGCTGTCCTTCTGGTGCCCCTCCCCTTAGGTGGTGTGCCACTCATCCACCCATCCACCCCACTTTTGGTGTCTGTGATTAGTTTGGTATCCAATAAGCTGGGGTACGGATTTATTTATTTTTGTTTGTCATCTCATGTATTTTGGTATCCAGGCAGGAGCAGAGAAGCAGCCAAAAGCACCCAAATGCTGAAGACAGACTTAACAGCCTGAAAGCAGATGTCACAGAGAATTCAAAATAAGCAATGTAATAAAGTTGTTTGAAGCTCCTTCCTCTTCATAACAGCATCACTTCAATTTTTCTCATGGTTTATCTTTAGCCTGATGCTTTTTATCCAGGTATTGATTTTTGCTAAGCATTGAGTAAATGAATAAAGATACTGTAAAAGTTTGAGATGCATAGCTGGCTTTTATCTGAATAGTTAGCTGGCACACGTTTTCTATCCGATTCTCCCAGTGACTTGCTATAGACCTTACTTGCAAAGGATTCTTGTGGAAACTCACATCTGAAGACTTCAAAGGAGTAACAGCTGTCCATAGTGACCCTTCAGGGTTTTGTCTGAGAGGAATTACTCCATCCACCCTTTTGACTTATATCAGGGACTTCCAGAATTAACAGCATAATCTCTACAATTTAAACTTTCAAGTAAGAAAAACTCAGAGTTGACGCTGTAACAGACTGACATGGACGGGCACAGAGGTATTTGGCCACGTTAGTCTGAAATCAGGTCAGGGTGGCACCTTGGAGACTAACTGATTCCAAGAGGCATGTGCTTTCACAGGCATGGCTGCTGCGGTCACTTGATGCACAAATGGTGTATCAGGAGCTCTGCACAATGTGACTGTGGCAATCCTGATCAAACGATGGACCATATAACAACACTCTGCCCTCTATACAAATTCGACAGTGACATTGCACAAATACATTCCCTTTCCTCAAGAGCATTAGTCTGGTTTAACTAACCTTAAACTGGACTTATAACTGTTGCTCCAAGTCAGCCGTATGAAAGAAGGCGGCAACAACCCACTCCTTCAGATACGGCAAGTGGCTACTATGAATGGGTGCTATAAACAACCATGGAGGCTATGAATAATTATTCATAGTATCTGATACAGTAGGTTGTTGCCTACAAAAGCACATGTGTAATGGGGTGTATTGCTTCTTGCAGACACAGGAGCCCCCCCGCCGCCTTTTTTTTTTTTTCCAATCAAGAGCAGTCCATTTATTTTGCCCTTGTAGGGTCTGTCTCTGGAGAACACAACCAAGCCTTTCACATCCAGGTAAGTAAACACATCTTCTCTTCAGAGCACCCAAAGAATGAACGCATAAACCGACCTTCGGTTTCCCTTCAGTCTTCAGGCCGAGAGAGAGTACTCTGTCTCCAGCTGCAGGTTTCAGCCTTGCAGCTTTCCTCTCTCTGGCCCTTTAAACCCACAAACCGAGGGTCTGGTCCTTTCTCTTTGGACCCTGGGAGCGAGGCAACTCTGGTATGGTGCTTGACTGTCAGCTTTCCTACCTACCTCCTCTTTCCCCAGCCTCCCTTCCTGGCAACCTTCTACTTCCTGTGGCCAGCCAAGTATCCCTATGAGCTGGCCAGGCTTCCTAAGAAGGCTTGCAGTCCTCTTTCTTGCCTGTAGCTGAGCAGCAGCTTCTGAGGCTTGCAGCACGTTACACCTCCTGCAAGGCAGGCTTGCAACCTGCTGCAGAATGCCTCTCTGAATTGCTTAGTCTATAAGGTGTCCTATCTGACCTTCTGCATGGAGGGGTATGTATAACACTCAATGACCAGTGGGTGACATTTGTCTTCTGTGTGGATTCCTAGATGGAGCCAGAGCAGTGTGCAGCTGTCCAATGGCTGTGACAGTTTCCAGGACTTGTAATTACAGAGAGTTTGGTGCTTTAGACCTGTAGTTGTCTTGTGATCCTTGGTGGTCTATAAGGTATTTGCAAATATAGTCTTGGCTTAGAAAGAAATGTATACCCCAGAACAGTTGTGCAGAACATGCCAGGGGAAAAATAGGCTCTTTTCTTCCTCTATTAGATTATATTTGCACAAGTTTACAAGTTATCAAAATCTGTGTCATCAGACTACATTTTCAGCTGGTGTTACTAGCATTACTTTTCTTCCAACTTGCATTACATAATCATTTGCACAATAACAGGCTTGCGGCTTCCTCTTTCACCCAAAACTATCTTTCCCAAGACTCCAACCATGGAGTACTATAGTTCTCTAAACATCCACCTCATCTTAACAGCTATCAGCATGATAGCCAGAACACATGAACAGGAAACCCCACAAATGAAGGAGAATGGATAGAGAGAATATGTTACATATCCACCATGGAAAAAATCCCTGACTTGCTAAAAGACAAGTAAGAGGATTTTTAGGATACCAGTTTCCATGCTACAACTATCTAACCCAATAGGACCATAAGGGGAAAAAAATCCAGTTATACTGCAGCAGAGATATAAGTCTACTAAAAAATGACTGGATAATATGAGACGTATCCCTGTCCAACTTCAGAGCAAAACCCAATTGACAGTGACTTTGAGGGAAATCACTGAAATGTTTATATAGATGATCACAACTTGCATCCCAAAATGTGTTTTTGTACTGCTTTTAAGTTATATGTATTCTGATATGGTTATGTGTTTGCGCTAAAAAGAAAGAAAGAAAGAAGAACTATTACAATCTATTGGGGGAGAGGGGCAGGGGTGGAAAGAAGTTCTAGAAATCTGTACCCAATCAAATCACATCCTATACCCAGTGAAATCAACAGGAAGATTTTCACTGATATCTCAGTGGATGCAGTCCAGTATTAGCAGTCAGGATGTGGCTGCTATTTTTCATTAACCCTTCTGTGTATAGATTTCTTGGGTGAGTAAAATCTTCGATCAGAAATCTTTGGAATCTGTCTGTGTTTCAAATTTCTTCAAAAATGACAATTCTAGTAGTTTTTTTCAGTCATGCAATGGAGAGAGCTTTTATTAACCGTGGATTAGGAAGTGGGTTGAACAGGATAGCATCCTTGTTTTATGTCACCTAAAACAGACTTTGAAGGCCTACCAGACCCGATTCTCCTTTCTCCAGGCCATGGGCAGTGACCTTATGGGTATGTCTACATGGCTCCCATGACATTTCTACGGCTGCTGCTCTCAAGTTCTCTACACCCATCTGCTCTGGATCTACATGCTGCAACTAATGGGTATTAATAGACTTCAAAAGGTTTGAAAAATAATTCAGGCAATGCCAAATATTATACTTTCATCCAGAATCCATCAGCATGTCTATATGAAATATCATGCTGATACACACTTAGTCATCATAATGCTTCTTTATCTCACAGAGAATCATGGAGTTTAATTAATGGCAGGTTCAGATTTTCACAATAAAGTTGATATAATATTTCATAGTAATGATAAGTATAGAAATTGTTACCCAAAAATGCTCCAAAGCATTTAACAAATGTAAAGCTCAGAGAGAAAAACTAGTTTGGTGATCAGGACACTACTTGGGAGATCTGCTTTCAGCTCCTGACTCTACTACAGACCTCCTGTTTAAGAAATCTACCCATGCTTCAGTTCCTGTATACCCTTAAAAATGGGGATAATATATAGCTCTTTTTCTTAAAATGGTGCTGTGAGGGCAAATTTTAAAGGATTCAGATGCTACAGTAATGAGTATATATAAATACCTTAGATACACAAAGTTAATTTCATAATGATCTCCACAGGCTCTAAATAAGGAACTGCATATGTTTATGTTCCTCTAGGAGCAGATGAGGTACCAGATTGTGACTCTGAAAATCACACTCTGGTTTGTGGTTCTCATTTGTTCCATAAGAAAACAACCTGCACCATTTCTAAACTTGATGCAGATTATTTCCCTCACTGGGTTGTGGCTGAGGGTAAGGAGATGTGAGAAGGTTCTTCCTATTTTTACTCTCCCTGCACTTGCATGATGCAGATGACCATTCATGGTACAAGGGCATTTCTTTCACTATTAATTTCCTCTGTGGGAGAACTGCCAAGGTTAGCTTGGCCATGGTATATACTCCTGGTGCACATATGCCTACACGCATATATTTTGGCTACTATTTTGCAAAGGCTATATCTAATCAATTCACTGTTTTTTTTTTTTCCCCCACTACACAAAAATCTAATTGACATGTAAAATCTTCATGGTAGGAGATTTACTTCTTGTAGCTAGTCACACATCATTAACTTGCTCTGTACACAACTATACAGAAGAATGCTAAGTTTTGCCAGTTACTAAAAAAATGATTGGAGGGGGAGGGAGGGTTTTGAAATGACCTCATCTCTAGCTTAAATAAGTGTGAAACTTACTGAACAGCCTGATTGTTATAAGTACCTAAAGAATTTAGCTCTGTGGTGGGTCCATTGAAAGGTGTAATAGAAATTAAACTTTTATAAGACATGATAATAAAATATATGTCTATACATTTTATACCAGTGTAATAGTTCCATTCTCCAATACTTTCAAGTGTGCTGAATTTATAAATGTTTATGGACTGAAATGGAAAAATAAAATATGGGTTTTTACAATAAAAAATGGATAGTTTTATTAGAGTTGTGCTGCAGTGAACTCCTTAGGGATGCTAGTGAGGATTTCCCCATCCAATATCCACTGTCAAGAATACATTTAAGGACAGTTTCTGATGCCCTTTGCTTCACTGTAGCCCCACTGAAGTAATGGAGTTTCAATTGATGTACAGTGCCCTTAAGTAGGAGTGAGAAATTCAGACTCTAGCCTATACGAAGTAAACAGCTTGCACACTCTGGAAATCCACTTGAATTTCCATTAGAAACACTGTGTTTTACAGCAGCCAAAAACCTGTTTGTGGGGCACCTCTAAACCCCAACTTTCTTCTTGATGCCCTACTGTTTGTCCCAAAGAATAGACCAAGGTTTGCCCCGGGGTAACTTCTCACCCCGCAAGCTTCATTTCCACTTCCCATTACTCCATAGCAGCATTTCTGAAGTGTAGCAGCCTAAACAGTGTATACCTGCTGGCTGGTATCACTCCACGTGACATCAGAAGAGCAGTGCCCAGAAGGATACAATGATTGAGACAAACTGAAGATATAAGACACCTGCTGTACAACCAACCCACAGCACACAAATGTCCAAAATCATGTAGGAGCTTCCTTACAAGCACCCAACCTCTCAATGCCATACTCAAGGAGACATGACTGCAGATGTGGAATAAGAGAAAAACAGACAGAGAAAAAATAGACATTCCAGTGGCCAAGTGCTTACCACTAGGTGCTGACGAAGCATGGCAATGGTGGTGACGTCTCAGCCACCTACATGCTGAAGTCGGACGCTCCAAGGAACTAATCCCACTGAATCAATCACCTGTGACTGGCACAGAGCCTCAGACTATGCAACACCTTCTGCAATGCCTGCTGCTTGAAGGCAGATGTACAATGAAAGACCTTGCAAAGTACAATCAATGAGTACAAGCGTGTGTAAAAACAAAGGGTCAAATGTGGTGTAGAGACACAAGAAGAAAAAGAAGACTGCCCAATTACTAATAGCTCCAAGTAGCTTCCCTTTGGGTTGTGAAAGAATTGTATACCTTCCTTCCCATGGGATGGATTAGTCTGGAATATCACTTGCCCAGAAATCACTCTTTACCACAGATGATCAGAATAACAAAAGGATTTATTATATATGAGAAAACAGTGATACAAGAAGAAAACTGACCATAAGGTGGAAGACAGAACAAAAAGACAAGTAAGGTTTCTTATCCTCTCATTTGACTACCATCTAGTCCTTCAAAGAGATCAGCCTTCCTAGTGATCCCACCAGTCCTGATTGCTAGGGACCTGGTCTCCTCCAAAGCCTCAGAAAATCCAAAGATCCTGGCCACATCACAGCCAGCCCTTAGAATACCTGCAAACCTGTAACTTCTCCATACCAATCAGCACTGTCTTGATTGATCCCAAGTCTCACAATCCTCTAAAGATTTCTATGCCACCTACATTTGGCATTCCTCTGGCTAAAGGGCCATTTCATACGTGGCTCTGCTATTGTGTGGTTGCCTTCCCCATAACAAGCAGACAATAACATGGGTGCTATCCCACCAATGGCTCCTTTCATCTGTGATTGAATGTGGCAGCTTGTGTTGCCACAGAATACAATGACCAGAGGAATTTAGCATTGCTACCTACTCGCCTTAAGCATGCATCCCTCAGTTCCTTTGACTAAAACATTTCCAATACACAAACACATACACACATACAAACAGCATACCAATCTATCCAGTGATAACAACAGCACTGTTGTAACAGTGGCTTTTCAGTGAGACCACATATGCCATAGCAATACAACAAACACAAGAAAATCTCAGGGAAACTCCACAAACCCTGCAGGGTTTGGTGGGTTTTGCGACAGTAACTCCATAACTTGGATATTTTATCTTCTGTGTCCTATCTACCCTGGCAGAATTCAGACAAGGATATTTTCTTTTTACCAAATTTAGTAAAAATAAAAACTATTGGGGTTCATGATTACATAAGGGTTGGGAAGGGTTCTCATTCCCCTTCTGTTTTTAAATGAAATAAGTTTTTTCTTCTAAAACTAATTATTTTGTGATCCTAAAATGGAGGTTCTTCCTGCTTCACTTTGGAAAAAGCAAAGCTTTTTGTGCAGAATAACCATTTGCTATGGTACTTGTGCTTAAATTACTTCCTCCCTAAGCCATCTTCTACTTCGTAGCAACAAAAGCTAAACAAAATATTGACCATAAGTCCAACAAATATAACTTCTTTCATTGTCTTCTATTCCATTTTCTTTCATTTGCTCAATTAAAATTTTTATTCTCTGATTACCCATGAATGTTTGAAATTTAGGGATTGTGGTGGCTTAATTCTAATGGCCATGATATTGTGCCTGCTCCATGGCTGAAAGAGGGCAGAGACATTATCACTATGAATTTTTACTCATGTAAAGGTTAAATGCCACAATTTCTTAGACAGTTTTGAAAATTTAATTTTGGGGTTAATGAAGAATGACTAAAAATAGAGAGTGAATATGGGAACACAATCATTGAAAGGAGATGGGTGGACAGATTCTGGAACCAGAGATGGAAGGAAAGTACCTGGCATATGCTGGCAATTTTACTGTCTGGCCAAATATATATATGCAAGGATTCAGTAAAGAAGCTCTATGTTACTATTGTATGTGTGCACATATCCATATATATGTTGAAATGGCTGAGCTCTATGAAAAAGAAGAGATGGATATAGGTAGTTAAATATGCTCCTTGATAAATGATACCAATTGGATGGATTGAATGATCCCAAAGAATAAAGTAATAGCATGCCTACTTAGTCTATTTAAATGGCAAGACAAAGCTGTCTACAAGACAACTCAATAGAAGGCCATGGTTCACAGTTTGCATCAAACTGTTGTTCAACACTACTGTGTTTGGTTCAGCAGACATGTATAACTCCAGTGGCGGCCATATTTCAGAAGGATAAAATGATGCATGTTTAGTCTGTATGGTTTATTAAACAATTTAAGATTGTTCAGGGTGGGAGCCACTAAGTAAAAGATAAGTTATTATTTAATTACAAGCTACAAATGTGGATTGCTTAGGGGTTTGAGTATGTAATTCCCATTATTCCCTTCAGCCTGCTCCCTTGCTATATTAAAATGCTAAATGAGTTGATCTTCATTTCACATAAACTATTTTAAATTATGTTTTGCACTGTGCGTATTTTTCAAGCAAATCATGATTTGAAATTGCACAATATATTCCTGTGAGTCTCTGATAATCGAGCTGATTGCTTAATTGGCACCTTTTTCTTTCCACTAGGGTGTGCTACATAATTAAGATGATCCTTTGTACTTTGCTGCACTGCCTAAAAATCAATTATTCTTACTCCAAATTATCCAGGAGTAAGAACATAATTCTTTGTTCTTGCATTTTGGCATCTTGCTTCTTATACCCAATTCCAGTTTTATATAAAATTGCATCCACCATTTAGTCACTAGTATGAATAACGACCTCAAGAAGCTGCAGACCAGCTGAACTGTTCTGAAGGTGACTAAAATTGGTGGTGAAATCCTGTTGAAGTCACTGGAGTTGTACTGGTCAGCTGCCAGCTTCTATAAATATCATTCCTAGATACCTAATTCTATATTGTATGAGGATCCTTGGGGATCTGAAAGCTGGATAACAGAGTGCCTAAAAAAAGCGTTACAACACTCATCATTTCAGTGACTCAATCCCTTTGTGGATTTAACCCTAGGTCCCAACCATGCCCTCCAGATATATGCATAGAGGGTATTATCAGGGTATAGACCATACCACTTTGCATAGAAAAAAGGATTTGGCACCTCTAGCTCTGACTCCACTTGCTTTTTCAGTATCCTGGGGTGCTGAGAACATAGGTGCAAGGACCTACTGTAGGGGAGAAGTGGGCTAGCAAGGTATGAGTGTTATTTGAAAGGATGCATCAGCTTCCTCATACAGGTTGTACTGTGTTTTCATGATGATAATAAGGATCTGTTCCTAGCGGTCAACAACCCTGCATTTTAACCAATGACTCTTTAATACACATTTCAAACAGTCCAAGGAAACAGAGCCCTGAACTCAGGACTCCCCCTACTCAACAGAACACCCTAACCACTGAGCTACCAAGTTTCTCCTGCCCTGCAAGTCTTTTATTCTTTTCTACCTAGAACAGATGCATTATGAATCGGGAGTAGCAAAGGGTTCCCTCACCCATAATAATCTAGAGGCTGGGGGTTACATTACATTCCCTGAAAGTGGGAGATGTGGGTGTGAACCTCATCCAGCAGAGGAGGGAGCTGAACCTGCATATCTTCATCCCAGCAGCTCAGATTTTTCAAATAATAGTTGTAGGTTCTGGATCCTGAATGGATCAAAGCACCTCCTTTGCAACTGTGACTTGGGATACCAAGCTCTAGAAAAGGACAGACACTTCGTTATGTGTATCATTCCTTACTAGCTAACTTTAGATGTCTCCCTGTTACATAGGCGGGTATTTCAGAGCACCACCTTCATACGCTGTAAAGGCACCTAACACTGGGTTTTGCATTTACCTCTGGTGACCAGGTACCAAAATGTTAGGTATTGTGGTGCTTAAGTTTTTCTTTGGTTCTTGCTGAAAGTGAGTCACCCAAGATTACATTGACCCTCTTACGGTCTTCCTTCCTGTCCTCTGGACTAAACATGTCCACACCAGTGATACTGAAATAAAACAAACTTGATGGATATAAACACTGCTGGATAGCTGAAGTCTGCCCCCCAACCTCCCTTTCCTTTTGAAAACGGCAGAGAAATTAAGTGAATTAAACAGGTCAGAATATGGTCCAAAACCCATTTTGTGATCTAACGTATAAAGTTACTACATAAACTCATAATTGCCCAAGAGTCAGTTCTTCTTTTTAAAAGGGAATACTTAAAACCTGGCAAAGGGCAAAGCTTTATGATTTTGGAAAGATCCTGAATATCTCCCAATTAATGCAGAGACCAGACGACCTGCCAAAGTCGTTAATTAGTTTTAATACCCCCATCTACTAATGTAATGAATTTCATTTCAGCAGTAGCATGTTTTGCACATCCAGGTAAATTACACTGAAAACTGATCTACTGATCACTGTGTACAAGCAGTATTGCTGGGGTTTACGTCAGTATATGCTGCTTATGCTTCTATTGCTGCAGTGAATAGCATTAGACACAGAAGAATCTGTCTGCTAGTATAGAAAACTAAAAATGGGATTGAGATAAATACATTACTTCAGATCATACTTGGGAGATTAGGAAATAAAGGCTAAATCTGAAAATGAATTCTTGCATTTTTCTAAAGAAATACTGCCATTCACTGGGATTGAGAGCTTTTTCAGTATTTAGGATGCCAACGTTTTTCTTATTATAAATAAATGTTTGTCATTAAAAAGCCTTCTGAGATTATGTGTAGGATATATATTTTTTATTTCAGAGATTTTCCTGGCAGGACTGGAGTGAATATATATTTGTAAACATTTACAGCAAATATTTTGTCATTGGTGTCATTTGACAATATAAACAAGTAATAAAGGATTTTTAATTATATTTTAATATCTGCATCTGTGCCACCTTTAAAGCCTTAGATAGGATATTTGTTTGAATTAGATATCGATCATGTATATTTCATAAAATTTCTCACTGGAGTTCTACAAAATACAAATCAATTCATTATCAGGAGAACTTGATTCTCTACATGCCTGTTTAATTGGTAGGATTAATTTTATTTTATTTTTTAACATCTTTTTCCCATCACAATATTTTCACTCACAGCTTCAGACAACTAAACAACACAATATCCTTCCATGAATACCCCACAAAATGAAGCTCATCTGAATACAACTGTGATGGACAGGGATTCTAGAAATTCAGCTGCCATTGTCTTTCCTAAAATCCTTTGTCACCAAGGTATTTCTCAACTAATATGCAAAGAAATGATTTTCATCATATGCTTGCTAACGAGCACAGATATTAGTCATCCATTTTGTATAACTCACATATTTCCTAACAAATAATTAATTTGCTTATTTGATGGCCAGCATATTGTATTCTAATTTAGAAGCACTAATTCTGAATTTAAGAACAAGAGCTTGGGGATATTTCTATTGTATTTCTAATTGTTCCAAATCTGTTTCTAAGTAGGATAATTTGTTTTAGTATTTTCTACTTGCTTTCAAAGTCAGCTACTGTCTGGTATGAGCAAGACTTATAACCTTGAAGGTCTTCCACAGTGCGCAGGCATATGAGAAGGAAACAGTACAACTCTAATAAAAAGTGTATTTTATTAGTATAAACCCCCCCCGCAAAAACCATGAACTTGATGTTACCAGGTAAACAAGTATTCATTTACTATTATTTTTTCCTTCAATTTCTACCAGATTCTTGTGCACTAAGGACTAAAAATATTATGCTTGACTTGAAAAAGAGCGTTCAGAGAAATGAATGACTTGTGTCAGTACTCAGGTACAAGAGATCCAGAGGTATAAAACAGATTCAGGAAGCAAAACTGAATTTAAGAGGCATACATCTGAGACTGCAATCTTCAAATGTTCATCTAAAGTAGGGGTGGACAATTATTTGGGCCTATGGGCCTCAAAGGGAGTTTTGGGGAGCTATCACATGTTGGATTGCTACCCCCTCCAAACAGCCCACAAAACCTCCCTATGTGGGATGGGGCTGCGAGCAGGTGGGGGGAGCTGGCATGGGCTCAGGCAGCAGCTTCAGTAGGTTCAACCTCTGGCTCACCCTCGTACCCTGAGGAGGGGCTTGGGTAGATGCCCTGATCCCCAGCAGGAACCTGCCAGTTGCATCCACAGCTGATGCTGGCACCCACCTGGCTGTGCTTCCAGAGCATAGGCCAGGAGCTGGTGTAAGCTGCAGGGACATGCTGTAGGTGTGAGACAGTTGGGAGAAGGGGAAAGATGGGGAAGGGAAGGAGAAAGAGACAGAAGTGGCTCTGCCCATGATGAGTGGTGGCTGTCACTGCTGGGTGCCAGGAAAAAGCAGGACCTGGCAGCAGGTGCACTGGCACCCCACATAGGAATGTTCCCTGTGCCATTCCTGCACTTACTTGTGGCTGCCTGCAATGTCAGTCTAGGGGGAGTAGGCAGGGAGGGATTAACTTGCCTGCCCATCTTCCACCAAGGCCACTGCTGAGCTGCTGCTCTTCTCTAGGATGAGCCTGGCTCAGACAGCAGCAGTGGTAGCAGTGGCAGCTAGGCAGGAAGGTTATTCCTTCTCTGCCTGCTCCCCTGGGACAGATAAAGCAGGCAGTCACAAGTAAGAGCAGGGCAGAGCAGGGAAGCATTGAGCGGGGATCTGGAGTGCTGGAAAGGGCAGGAGGGGTGGGCCCAATTTAGGCCAGTCCAGCAGGGGGTAGGTGGGTATATACACTAAGGTGTGGCCTAGAGTGGCTATACATCAGTGTAACACAAGCTGGGTAATGTGGATCAGAAATAAACCTACGATGGAGTGGTATAAGTTTAAGCTACCTAAAGAGTGCTTTAAACTAGTTTCAGGTGTTCATGTGTGGATAATCCAGGTGTTACGAGTTCCATGAGCCACCTAAAATTAATGTGTAATGAGGTCCTAAACCTACTGTTGGCAGTGGATTTATTACCCATGCACCTTGTTCCAGGCAGACCCAAACCCTCAGACGTACCATGACCTCTCCATTTGATAATAGGTGAATTTTATTGATACACAGTGATAGCAGATAATTGATACACAGTGATAGCAGAAAAGAATAATGATAAGAATTGTGATAGCAATTGATTTTTGCTACACAGTGATAGCAGGTAAGAATAATGCAAACAATCCTATATTTACCAATCCCATGGTTAAGAATCAAGGTACATCTGGTCAGTATGAGTGCTTCATCCTGAGGTTCTCTCTTGAATGTCACATGTCAGCAGCCTGGAGGTCAGTGGGTGAGATAGGCTGGTGGTATGCCAAGTTAAATTGGAAGAATTTAGGCCAGGTCCATGGTGGCCTGAGGTTCCCCTCTTTGGGACCATTTACTGTGCTAAAATCCTTCCTTCTGTATTCCTCTCGCCCTCTGATGACTCTTCATTTCTGGGCATCATTGACTGGTCTCTTTGTGGTCATCGTGCTGTTCACATTCTGTCCTTTCAGCATATTCCTTTGTTTCACAAACCCATCACAAGCACACATCTTAATTTGGGGTTCTACTGGTTTCTCCTAACTTGGTCTGTTCCCCAAAACTAGAAATCCCAAGGGCTTTGCAACTGGGCACTGTGACCTGGCCAATGTGCCAGAGTCCTTTATCTCATGTATGGAACAGTGTGGTACAGGTCTTCTATTTCCCAGCCCATTCTTGCTGCTTGCCTGTGTCAGACACAGTGGGCCTTGAAGAAACTGTCACAGGCAGGCTTTAAGAAATCAATTTAATCCTTGCTGTTGCTCTGGACCATTGTTCTAATGCATATCTACTTTATCTACAACCCAATTTCCAAAAGCAAATGTCTAAATACCATTTTCTAGCCATTTTCTATTTTCTATTCATATTCTATTACCATTTTCTATTCATTCCATCCAGGAAGAGCACAGACCAACCACAGATGCTTCCTCATCCTGACAAAGGGTATGTATACCTGAAAGCTTGCAAAGAAGAATTTTTCCAACTATCTGAGTTAGTCTAATACAAGATATCAGATTTACCCAAAGAACCTTGTCTGCCTATTTTCTAGCTATCATCTAGATGCTGTAGTATTAGATCCCAACAGCTAATTCAGTCCAATAAAGCACTCTTTAAATGTGAGCAAGGCCAGTGACTTCACTTGGACTATTCCTGCTTTTAAAGTTAAGCACATGCATAAGTGCCAGATTGAACTGAAGAATACTGAAGAAAATTCTGCCAATTCTGTTGTCTGACTCACAATAAAAATAAGACTGGCAAGTTAAAATACTTAAACCTACTACATCTACTTTATTAACTTGTACTTTTACCACAAAGTTCATGAGAACTTGTTTTTCTATTTTTGCCACCCAGGCAATTTAAAAGCTCAGTATGAAATAGCCATATGGTCAAGTTGAAAGAGAGTTTTACAACAGCTTATTTAGCAAATTCTTCCAATTTAACTTGGCACTTATGTATTAATCAAAGTTATCACTGAATTGCTGTTTACCCTTTGACAAATATCAATCTCCCTCCTGGGTTTCTATATACTCCTTTGTTTTATGTCATCATAACATTCTGAGTGAGATAAGCATCCAAAAAGAAGTTTAGTGAGGAACATTTTTAATGCATATGAAGACCTTGGTTTGGATATAAACTTCCAGTTCAAGGCTACATTTGTGGGACAGTCTAGTCCATGCACGCTGCACAACACAAAACTGCCATCAGAGATTCACTATAAAGATATCTTCCTCATGGTACTACATCTCATTTTTCCTTCCCTTAATCCTAATTATTCCCTTGGTCTACCCTGGATACTCTTGGATAACAGCACTTACAAACATTTGTCCATTTCAGGTGAATGGAAAAAAAAATTAAATGAGTTTAAAAATTACTATGTGCTTTTTCAGCAGATGGAAAATTTATTCAGCTGAAGAAAACTAAAATTTAAAACACTAGGTTAGGTTTTGACCATATGTGTTGCAACAGCACTTCAGGACAGGATTACTTTGCTTTCTGCCCATTGTCACCTTAAGCCAGACTCTTAGAAGTCTGTAGAGTGCTATGGATCGTGGGTTTTTTTTTTTTTTTTTATAGTACGAGAATAATAAATGAAATTAATGGCCACATTACAATCATACCGGTTTAAAATACTGCTTACGCACAGCACTAAGAGGATTTCTTTTGTCTTGAAAGAATATTTAAAAATTAAAATATGATTTCAAGAGCATTAATCTGTTTCTTGTGCAAGCCCATAAGACACATTCTAAGTGCATTAATGCACCCTAGAGCTAGTGGTTTATATGATGAGATGAGGTTATAATGAGCCACGTCCTAACAACACAATGTACTTGTGTGTTATTGCTACATATCTTTTCTTGGGAGCAATTTGGAAATCATATAAAAGTAACAACTATCAACAGCAAAAAATGAACAAAGTTTTATATTGTTAACCTTTAGAGACTATGGTTTTACTTTAACTTATGGCAAACAACATTGACAGTCCCAGGTTCCTCTACAGAAATTAATCTAAATCACATGCATATTCACAAAACATCCTACTTTAAAATCTGTACACACTTGAAGATCTTCTTGGGAAAATCTTGAACTCAATAATGCATACAAGCTTTTGAGACCTCAGAGGTCTTTTCATCAACTAAGTAGTACAGTTGAGACTTCACATCATTTTAATGTGTTCTTGGTCAGCCATTTCAAGTTGTCTTAAGGCTCCCATATTCTTCAAATGGTTTTGTTTGTAACTAGCAGAGAACTCAAAGGGTAGTCAAGGGTTGGTACAGAAAGCTGAATTTCTTAGGTCCAGCTTCATGTTAAACCATTACAGCAGGCTCCCCCATTCCATAGAGAATTTTTATAAACTGTGTTTCTTAGTTACACAAGTAAATATGAAACACATTTTAAATGAATATTGTATGAATTCTCCCCTCAGATAGTCCCATAGTCTTAGATTTCCATTTATTTTTAAGTATGAAACCAAATTCTGTTCCTTGTTACAAATCTGTAGTAACTCCACTGAGATCATAATCAGACATTAATCTCCCTGATACAGGAAAAGCGTCTATATCTACAACCTTCAGTCACATGGGCAATTACTGATACTTAAGTACTGGATCTTAAAATTATACTCCTGATTCACCTCACACTTAAACTGGTTTTACGTTAATGTAACTCCATTGATGGTAAAGGAGATAATCTTGATTGCCCTGGTGATAACTGGCCCTTTGACTTTTTGTTGTTGTGTATAAATTACTCTGTTTTACCAATTGTTTTCTAAGGGGACATTAATATTCCAAAATGGCAACTTTTTTTTTTGTTGATATTGTTCAGAGTCATTTGAGATTCAGAAACCTAATTGTTATATTTAAAAGCCTAGTAACTATACCCTATCAGTTGGTTTGCAAGTCCTTACTATGCAACTATAAACCAATTATATCTTTATGCCTCATTGATCAGGATGCATGAAACTTAGCCAAATGCTTATTTGTATAACATGCCTAGTTCCACTTTAAAGAAGCTTCTGCAAGGCAAGATATTAGTGTGCTTGTACTTTCCTCAAGTGGTACTACTTTAGGGTTGAGCACAGAGTATGGAAGCAAGAGTTGAAGCAGCTGAAGGAAGAAGAAGGAATAAACCCATTCTTCTGTCTCACTGGGACAGAATCCACCAATAATCCATATTTAGTAGCTAAACTATGGAAGACAGCCTCTTGGAACCTACCATGTCCCTTCTGCATTAATATTATGCCCTCCTATAATGCTCTAATCCAATCTAGTGTTTGTAATGAACACAACTGCCACCGACTAAAACTATGGAAACACCACTGAACAATTCTAATTATGTCCAAACAAAAGAAAAGTAAAGCCATGTACAGGTGAAGGAAAGAAATTTAAACAATCCTGCTCCATATCAGCCTGTGAATTCTCCCGACACAGGTGACAGCACCTGCTTGTCATAACTCAGTTTAGTTGCCAACACAAGTTGATGAGATAACCATCTGCTTGAGGTCCTGTAGAGCCTCATAATTCCTGGCCTGTTTCATTCTCAAGCATTAAGCATGTATGCAAATTGCACTTTTAATGTCTGGCACTGCTAAAGAAAAGTCTCAATTCCCTCCTCCAGCATCCGGAGCAGAGACAAAGCAAGCAATACACCATTCCTTTTTTAAAGATGGTAGTCAGTTCATAGACTAATGGATTGCTTGGGGCTGCTACCATAATGATGATCATAGTGCTTCTTCTACACCAGACATGGGGTTTTTTTGGCTTTACCATATTGTTCATTCAACAATGTTTCCTAAAGGACTTCATAGCTCCAGCATTTGCTCTGGGACATGCTTACAATACTATTTTCTATCACTTCTAATGTTCTGGGGGAAGATATTTCAAATGAAGTGTTTTAGTATGCACAGTTTTGACAGATTTAAGAAATATGTAGAGTTTACATTTGCCATTCCTTTAAGTAAATTGGTTCAGAGAACTGGTACACAAACAGGTAAGTGACAGATAAAGGAGGGCAGGATTTATAGAGCATCAGCTGCTCATGATAACTAACTAATTATACCTCCTACATAAAAATAAAGGTTGATTCAAAATAACTTAGTCCTCAGTGAAGCAGGGGTGCACTGCTCCAGGATAAGCATATGCATCTGGAGAAGAAGAGGGTGTGCTGTGAATTCCCGGCATCTCTGACCTCTCAGCAATTTGTTCATTTTGCCCGTCTCTTCACTTTAGGTCATCATGCTGACAAACCAGGATTCAATAGCAACATCACTTCCTTTGAAAGTGCTCACCTCTCCTGGACCTGTTTCTGCCTGCCTAGGGACCTCAAAAAAGTATAGCTTCGTATTGGATTCTACCTATTATCTTAGTTTTGATTCTGACTTCGGGGAAGTCTCAGCTTTACTTTTACTCCCAGCTCCACAGGCGTGATTACCAAGCACGGAGGGCCACACCACGATAACATTCGTGTCATGCATCTGCAGTGATGCAGAGGGAATAAATGCCCTCCCTGGTCTTTGAAGGGCTAATGTAAGCACTGACCAGAACTGCAGCTCCTGTGGTCTGGGGCTGTTACCAAATGATTTTCCCCAGCCAAGAAGAGAGATGATAAGAGGAAGGAGAAGAACTGAGCTAAGTAGCAGCCTGGCTCCCTTGTCTCCCCTTCAAGACAAGCAGCAGAGCAGGACAGTTACAGTCCTCAAAGCAGTTCTGCAGGTACCACCGTGTAAGGGTCAGTTCTTAGGAGGCATTGTGCTTTTATGGAGCAGAATGATTTTCATGCCCTCAAAAAGAGCTGTAGCAAAATATCTGAGTGAACAAATCTTCCCTCCCTCCAGCATCACACCACGCTCTTGTTACTTTCTCCCCTGGCTTACAATTAAGCGAGTGAGAACCTCAAGGCAGGGACCTGCCCTATCAGCTGTGCACAAAGCCTCCTGCATTTTAAGTTTCCATTTGATTTTTGCCTTTCCCTTTTGAACTGTTCAATTGAAAATACAAGAAAAAAAATTGACAAATTCAGTCTGTTAGGACTGAAACTAAAGAGAGTTTTGGGGCAAGAGAAGCCTAAGTAGAGTACCAATTATTTACTGTGTACTGGGACCTCATGGTTGGGGTATCATTACAGCACGTAATAGAGCAAATTTTCAAACTATTAAAAGACAATGGATCTTTAAGAAAGCAACTTTCACAGCACCTCTAAAGTATGGAGAAAGGTGATAACATTCAAAACTCACTAATGGTTTGGTATAAGTTAGACTCACATTATTGATTGTATCTCACCCCTTGAAATCCCAAGTGATAGAGGGTAAACAACACTTGGTTTTCTTCTCTTTAATATTGACTTCTGTATCATTGCTATTGTTGTTCTCTTGATACCAACGAAGGACAGCAAGTTTGCATGAAGATAGAGACAAGTTAAGCCATTCAAAACAGTGAGTTTTGAAGTAGGATATTCAATTACTGTAAAATTCTGTCAGGAGAGAAGAACTAAACCACTTCTAAATATGTGCCTAGGGTTCAGGCAAACTTCACATTTTAATCAAGTTTGATATAAAGTCCAAAGATATAAAATAATTAAATTAAATGTATAGTATATATAATGCATAAAATATATAAAGTGCATCTATGTATATGCACAGTGCTTTTTTAAAGATGCATTAATCAAGCAATAAGCTTTCCTCAATACAGTTTTTGTCCTGCTGACAAACTAAAACTAATATTGTAGTGCCATCTACTGACTTAATTCTTCTGGTTGGTATTTTACTTTGTAACTGATTTGATTTCTTTGATTTAAAACAAAAACAATTGAATTGACTTTGGGAGACAACCTATGGGGAATTCTGAATCTAATGCCACAACCTAAGCATGAAATTTCCAGATATACCATGGATTATTTTGGTTGAGTCCTCTGAAATGCAGTCTCTTTTAAGTTTATGGGAATGGAGTTGAGTGACATTTCTCATATTTCATCAGCTATACAATGGATTAAAGCTGGAAAGACTACCTGGCTGTACCATAAGACAAGGAAAAGGTATAAAAATAGCAGCTGATTGGACAATGACAGCTAGAATAGTAAGGGAAACCAAATGTAGATTTAAGTGGTTCTGCTCAGTAAGTTTGGAAGGGTAAAAGACAGTCAGAGACAGAACCTGGATATCAGCAGCAGGAAAAAAGCATCTAAATAATAGCTTTTTTTAATGTTGAAATGTATATTTTTAACCACTGTTCACCCTGAACATATTCTTCCCCTCTATCTTGTCTTCATTATACTTTTGCAAGATTGTTTTTATTAGTTTTTACATGTGCTAAGTTTTATTCCTGGATTTGATGTTATTATTTTGTACAGAGCTTGATAAAAGGGATGTATTGCCAGAAATTACTTTATAAACCAGTGACTAAGTAGCAAATTTAGAAGACAACAAAAAATGTATGATGGAAGTGGAAGGTCAAGCAAAGAGAGTGGGGAAAAGTGGATCTACAGCTAGAAGCATTTTTTAAAAATGTATTGCAGCAACACAGTATTCAACTGTTTTTATTTTTGTGTTTCAGCCTGTATGTACTCCCTCTGTGGACATTATTGCCTTCTACTAGAAGCAACAGCAGTCTTGTGTATGAGAAAGAAAGAGAGGAAGAGTATGTTTCTTCCAGTGCAGAAGTCTATCAAGATATAAACTCAAAATGTACTAAAGTCTCTGCACCAACTCTAAGTAATAACAATGAAATCAGTACAGATACTATGTTTAATAGCATCATATGGCAGTAATATGGGGGGAAATGAAATCTAATCATATAAAATCTACACTTGCAATGCCAGGAAGGTCACATACAGATGTTCAGTTTCTACTGGGAGAACTGTCATTCTTCTGGTAGAAACCCAAAATGTGCAGACATTCAAGTTTTCTCTCTTGGAGCAAAAATGGACACTGCCCGAGTCCAGACAAGTGTGGCTGTACAATATGTGGTGCCATAGACATGTCTGCAGCACTATATATCACATGTACTGTTTTCCTTGTAAGCAGTTTTGCCTGTATAGGCTATGTTGGATGCTATGTGCGCCTCTCTACCAAGGAAGCTGGTCCTTTGGTCTAGACACCCTGGTTTTTGGTGAGGCTTGTGTCTTGTTTTGCTGGTAGTGTACCCTGCACAAAGGTGAAGATCAGGACTCTGCCTCCCCTTATACTCCCTCCCACATACCAACTGGTTAACAGTGTCCAATGCATTCATACAATTACAGTGCCAACAGCTACGACTACTGCCTTGGACATTTGCCTTCCATTAAATAAAAGCTTTAAATCAAACCATGCCCTGGGCTCATGGCATTGCCAGAAAATAATGGACAACTCAGACCTTCTGGCCCTTTAAATAAATTGTGCCTTAATTCACCCTTGCAGTCATCTGGGTTTCAGCTGTCTCATTACTTGTGCCCTCCCAGCCCTCTGCTAATGGCTAGAGTTGACATGTATAAGAAAGAAAAATGAAAGATAAAAGGTCCATAGGCACCACTTGTGAGTCCCTTGGCAAAGGTCAGATCCTGCTGAAGCCACATGTCACCAACTCTGTGAGGAGAGGATTGGGCATTGATACCCTGGCCCTGCTCCTGGAGCTCTCCTCGACACTTGCTGCTCTTGCAGCTTCTCCCTGCGTGTGTGCTGTCAAGGTCCCAGGTTCTGCTGGGCTCCACTCAGCTCTTTTGCACTGGAGCCACAGATCACATCTCCAGCACCACACTGCTCCCAGTCCCAGCTCCATGCTGTGGCCACTGACCCCTCCCCTGCTGGCACCCAAAGTCCCATTATACCAGTGGTTCCTGTACCCCTGCCAATGCAGAGTGAGCAGGAACTTATGTATCGGGGTTGTTGCTGCTCCTGCTGCTTTCCTGACACCTCTGCTGTTGGTGTCACTGCTGGAGGTAGGTGGGGAATCTTCTCAGCCAGTGAGGGGCTCTGGCATCAACTTCCACCACGGTCCCAGGGACCATCAGAGGACTTCCTTCTGTGGGTCTCCTCTCTTTGGGGCTTCTTGCTCTCACAGTTCTCTGCTCTGTAATGGAGCAGCTTGGAGGGGGGGAGGGGGTTTGACCCCTGGATATTCAGGGATCAAAAAAATCCATGGAGAAAAAAAGCAGAGCTGCACACATGGCAGTAGCGTGCACCACTCAAAGCTGGATTCTGGCTGGCCCTATGAGGAGTGACTGAGGGACCTGAACCTATTCTGCTTTGGCAAGAGGAGACTGAGGGGGGACCTGGCAGCTGCCTACAAACTAATCAGGGGAGATCAACAGCAAATAGGTAGAGCCCTTTTCTCCCCAGCACCACCTGGGGTGATGTGGAACAACGGTCATAAGCTGATGGAGAATAGGTTTAGGTTAGAGATCAGAAGGCAATATTTTACAGTTAGGGTGGCCAAAATCTGGAACCAACTTCCCGGGGAAGTGGTCCTTTCCTGTACCTTGGGCAAATTCAAGAGAAGGTTGGATGATCACCTGTCTGGGGTCTTGTGAACCCAGCATTCATTCCTGCCTGTGGCAGGGGGGTCAGGCTACATGATCTGTTCAGGTCCCTCCTGACCCTAACTATCCTCTAGCTACTACATGGCAGCAGCCCGCACCACCCAAAGCTGGGTCCTGGCTGGCCAGAGCTGCACTCCACTGCCAGCCAGGCTCTGTGCAGCCGGATCACCACTGCTGCAGCCCCAGGAGGCCCCTAGGACCCCAGGTAAGGCTGCTGTGGCCAGCCCAGTGCTGGATTCAGCCTCCCCTGCCCTACCTGGGGTAACTTGCCACAATCCAGAATGTGCATGCTATGGGCATTCCCTAGGAACAACTAGCGGTGACACAAGGTGCACCGCTGCTAGTTGTTGCTGGGGAACCAAACATCTATATATATTTGGACATGTATATACATCTATATCTATATACATTTGTTCCCAGGCATTCCCTGGGAACAACTAGTGGTAACACAAGGTGCACCGCTGCTAGTTGTTGCTGGGGAACCAAACATACATTTGGATGTGGCCTCTGGGTGCATCCCCATGATCATACACGTGCATTCCCTGGGGACAAATAGCAGCAGTACATATTTGTCCCCAGCATGCCCTTTCACGTGCAGCAAATTACCCAGGTGGGGAAGGGGAAGGTGCAGCCAGCACCTGGGCTGGCCCCAGAAGCCTTACCTAGTGTCCTAAGGGCCTCCTGGGCCTGTAGTAGAAGTGATCCAGGAGCATAGAGCCTGGTGGGCAGCCAGAGTGTGTCTCTGGACAGCCAGGTTCCAGTTTTGGGCACCTGTACACTACTGCCACATGCACTGTGCCACTTTTTTTTGGTGCATTTTTTTTCAGATGGGATTTCCTGGTAACTAATTTTGCCCCTGCACTGGAAATATGGAGTGCAGTCAACAGATTAACATGTGCTGCACATGTTTTGTGCCACCTCAAAAGGTTCAAACTGCACATTCTTGATCATGGGAGCATGACTCCTGAGAGAAAAATAACCCAGGGAACAACCAGGGTTAAATTCCTGGGAGATTGAATGGGACCAGGAGGAGTGGAACCAGGCAAAAGGCTCCTATACCTTGCTGAGACTGGGGTTACCGGTCTGGAGAAGACATGGGGTACAGCTACTCCACCCCATCTCAGAGACCAGGAGGTGGGGGTGCAACAACCATCTGCTCCCTCCCCTGCTTCTCATGCCGGAGCTCCAGTGCAGGGTAAAACAAGGCCATTTTGCCACAGTCCACACTGGTCTAGGTCTGCCTGGACCACTGCAGGATGAGGCTGACATGGCCTTGTGGCAAGGCTTTTGGAGCCCTGCAACAGTTTGAGTACTTTCCACTCCCTCCGCACCCGCCTCCCCCTCACCTGTCATGTGAGCTCACAAAACTGCAAGGACTGGGACTTTCATCTTGCTGGGGAGAACTGTGGTGGTTCCCACCATGATTGAATGCCCCCCTCCTGCCAATGAGCTGATTTTGGGGATGAAAGGGGTGCATTCTCCAGGGGCTGGAACCCTTCTACTGTCTGTGGCAGCTGTTGCCAAGTGCCACTTGGCAGCCTATCCCCTTCTGAGGCAAGAGAGACACAATTAATGTGTCTGCTCTTAAGGCAGGGTGGTCCAGGTTCCTGCAAAACCCTCCAGCCATAGAGATAGAGGAATGTCTATACATTCTCAGTCCAGGGCTATTTTTCTACTGGAAGAAATTTATTTTGGTAGAAATGAATGTTAATATGCGGCCTAAGGCAGATATCACAAAATACCTGCAATAAATCATGGAATGTGGACTACTGCTCAAGCAGATGACAACATTAAACAAAAGAAAAATCAGACTGGGAACCGTATGATATTTTGAAGGAGAGGAGATTGAATCACTACCTTGTTTTGTATGTTTGCTGCAGTTCAGCACCGTTTTCCAAAACTGTTCTTTAACACATAAGCATTAACTTTGTTTAGATCCCTTCTGCATTCACTTTATTCCTGTGCTTTAGCAAACAGTTTTAGCTGAAAACGTTTCCAGGAACTATAAATTGCCAGGGAATATTGAAGAATATTTACTGAAGTAACATTTGAGCACAAGAGTTTTCAGAAGCCTAATTCTAGGTTATTTTCTTCCACTGAGAGTTCAGAATCACAGCAACACTGTCTTCAATTCTAACTAACCAATTTACTATCTAACTTTGAACACTGACTTCTTAAGATGAAGCATTCAACAATAGTGTCAAGTCAAAGATCTTTTGGCAAAGAACTTTGAATGAGGAATGAAGACAGAATACTTATCTGTTTACAGAAAGTTCATGAACAGAGAAAAAGAAACAACATTTGTATAGTTTGTTGCACAATTATTTTCAGCCAGCACTATTTTTAAAATGTGCATGCCTTACAAGGGAAACACAGATTGAATAATGTTTTGGAGGTAAGAAAATAACTTCTTAATCACCAACAACCTTGCAAATTAATTTCTCATCAATACCGTATTTCTTTAAAGTGAAAAGGAGTTTAGATGGAAGCATGCAATGATATTCAGAAAAGTTTCTGTTGGAAGCCTGGGGTTAATGGCAAATTAAATGACTTGACAAGGCAGGAAACCAGTGAGTGACAGAAGACAGCTCTACAGCAAGCCAGACACATCCAGCTCTTGACAAAATGGACAAGAACAACAGCATTGCGGAGCATGTACACAGCTAAAGGCAACTGCCATAGAAGTGGCTAAAATAGTGTTCCATGCAGTGCAGCTCAATATGTCATGCAGTGCATTGGACTGTGGAGTGAGGCTGGGACTTGGAGCTTCTTTGTGAAAGCCCAAAGTCTAAAGGAGTTTTAGAAAATGTGCACCAGACCATTTTCTTGTGTATTGCCACTAGCAGCTTTAAAGACAACGGGAGTGCAATTTACACTTTAATCTGATGCTTCAACTAGGGGCAATGTGAAATTATTTCCAGTGGTTGAACACTGCTTTAAATGGGTTCTTGATGTCATTAGCACTTTTCTGGAGTGCTACGAGTAGAAATGGCTGGGAAAATAACATTCTGTTCCATGATAGCTTTTTCAGTTTGGGGAATACTTTTCATCCTGAGTCAGGCCAAAACCACAAAACTGCTGAACGGAAATCTGGCAAGATCCTTTGTTTGAAACACAAAATAGGGTGTTTCTGGAATGAAACATAATCCCCAGGAACCCAGCAGCTGTTTTCAAGATTTTGCTCAGTTTAACTGCTACCTACTATTGAATAGCAGTTCTTAAACAGACCAGCCTGATCCGTTTCACTTCTGCTTTTCAGTGGAAAGCAGTGAACTTCCCTCTCCCCCAAAAATCTTATCATTTCAGGTCTGCAGCTGCCAGGGTTTCAAGAATCCTCCCATGTCTTCCACAAAGGCTGCCCCCGTGGCAGAGACCCCAAGGGTCCCAAACACTGACATGGCTTCCAGGGGCCTCTTCTGATTGCTGACTCCCAAGCTGCAAGAGACAGGGAGTGACTATGTCCCAGAGCTGTAGACATTGAAAAAAAGGCAGCCAAGACTCTTGGATCCCAGCTGTGACAGGGGAAGCCTGGAAACCTGAGCTTAGTTCAAATCAGGACTCACTGGACCTTGAGGGTCCCTGCTATGGAGCTAAGAGCCAAGCCCTGCTACAGTGAGGGCTCCCATCATTCCCAGGGCCTTAGCATTGTGGCAGAAAAAGGCACGGAAGCCATGGATTCTCTCACTCAAGAATAGTCCCTACGGTACAGCTGTAGATCCTAAAAGCCTGAGCCCCCAGGAACCCATCAAATGAGCTGGCAGGGAAATCAGTATTTCATTGCAACTAGGCATTTTCATAAAATGTTTCCATTTTTAACAACTCCATAAAAATCTGACTAGCTCTAGCTATGAAGATGTAAAACTTGGTGTGCTTTTGGTAACCAATCTGATTGCAGCTTATGCATATCGGTATTTCATGTTGCAGACTTCAGTATACAGAGTTTTAACACCCTCAAGTAATTTTTAGTGAAAAATTTGGTGAAATACTTAAATGACACGTGGACTAAGTTCATGCGGCTTTGTTTAAATTTCATTGAATGACCTTGTCTCTTATGAAGTCCTCTTTCTCATAAGCTAATTACTATTTTAGACTGATCACTTGTGAAAAGACCTGTTCCTATGGGGTTTGGGATATGCATCCTAACCCAAAGAAAAAAAGGGCACCTTGGATAGAGACAGAAGTTGCACATAAACTGGTACAAGTGATCGGAAACTGGTTCAGTTCTGTAACACAACAGAAGTTCAGTGCGCATAAACCACTTTCAAAATGGCTGAAACTAGTTTAAGATAAACCTGGATGGATGTTGTATCAGAGTTAACTGATTTAGATTAAATCAGTTTATTGAACTTCTGTCCCAGATCTCCTCCATGTGTAAATTAGCTCACAGTCCCCCAGAATCCCAGAATGCTTTGAAACTCCCTACAAGCCCTGCTTTGCAGGGTGGGTGGACTAGGCCTGGCCTAGGCTGTCTGCTCCAGTTCAGCAAGGAGGTGTACTGTAGCCCTCTCTGGCTTCTGGCTGGGCCACTGCAGGCATGTGGCTGTATTTCCAGGATCAAAATGAACATCTGTTCACTTGCTTATCAGTTCAATCTATGCAGTTTAGACTAACTTGCAAGGACTGAATTGATTCAGCCTCAGGCTTTTTGACTGTTTGTACTTAGCCCTTTTCACACCAGGGTCCAACCTGCAACTCAAACTGCAGTGTGGATTCTGATCTTGAAGTCCAAACTTCATCCTTTCTCCACATCACTTCTTATATGAGTGGCTTCTAATTCTATGCCCTTGCTTTGACCTATCCCTAATTGATATGAAAAGGCTGTGCTTGAACATTAAAATATTTATATCTGTTTATTTAAACTGATGAGCAATTTTTTATCTAAATTCAAAAGTATGTCTGAAGTATGCACAGCAGCATCTAGGCTAAGGAAATAATATATTCATATATTCACTCTTAGTTCTCAAACTCTAAGCATTGCTGACTTGCATTTTCAATATTACCTTAACGTCTCATTTTAAAACTTGTGTTCTAACACTTTTAAAGACTCCCAAAATTCTTTATTTAACAGATTTTCAGTATGTGGGGTTTCTTTCCTCCCTTTTGCAGATTACAAATGCCACAACCCCCTGAAGATCCTGCACAGAACACTTCTCATGTATATCATGACAACTGTAACAATGCAGGCTGTCAGATTCACTACAGTCAAGAAGACACAAGAATACACCAAAGGAATTTTTATATACACTACCTGCAGTATTTTACTGCGTGATTGAAATATTGCCCAACTCTGAAATGTTGATAGCTTTAGGAGAGAGGTCATGTCAGTGATAAAGAAGTGAGCTTCAATTTTGCGTATGCATTGTAACTAGGATAAAGAAAGCATAGAACCTTGCCTTAGTCAATTAAATAAATAATTAATTTTTTCTATGATTTCTTATTTTCCTGCATTCCCTTTACTGCAATAGTACTAGTCTGCATTTCCTCCTACCTGTTCCTTCCAATCTCAAAATCAATGTGATTTATGGAACTTGCATAGGGAGTTGTATGTGACAGAGACCATGTATAGACATTCAGTTTCTATCAGGAAAGTTGCTACCTTCAAATGTCTGTTTGGAGATCTCTAGGTAATTTTTCTACCAGAAAAAAAGGGAAAAAATTGATCATTTGTTCATGTAGCCAGCATGATCAGCTGATTCTGGACGAGAAACATTTGGTAAAACCAGAGGCACAGGCTCACGTTCAACTTGGGGGGAACTTTAAAGTTGGGGCTAAAAAATCGTTGCTCATTTCTGCCAGTTCACGGAAGGGAAACAATCTGTATTCTTGCTTTATGGATGAGGATTTGATATTTTAAAAATGTTCCCAAGTTTATTGTAAAAAACAGTTATGGGTGGAAGGGAGAGGAGGAGTCATATACACTCAGCCAGAAGAGGGGCTCCATACATTAGAACATTAGTTGAAGTTTGAATAAGAATTTGAATGTTTGGATGCTTACTTAGCTCAACCAAATCTGACCTCGAGTTTTTAGGTGCTTGCACAGTATTAGAACAGCTGCATTTAAAGTCACCAGTGGTATGACAAACATACTAGATACTGAAAGACGTACCCATGATTGATGTTTCCACAACTATCTCTCATGATTACTTTTATCTTGCGGGGGGGGGGGGGTTGTTTGTTTTTTTTTTTACTTTCCCTAAAACAACAGAATTAGATTAATCTTTTCTTTTTTTTTTAAATGGCCTGTGTTTGTTAGTAGTTTTAAAAATGACCACGTATCAGCCCTATTTGCATTTGGTCTTCACTTTACCTGGTTATTCAAGTTAATGAATAACTTGAGGGTTTTACTCTTGTGAACCCTCACATAAAGCAAATTTTCAAGATTAACTGATCAGTTATTTACAGAGAGTTAGACCCCTAGTTAGTGTAGAACTTTGTCGCTCCTGTGAAATTAAAGGACTTGCATCAATTTATAGCAGCTAAAATCTGTCCTAGTAGCAAGAAAGTGAGCTAAGAGAAAAGTAAAGAAACATTTAAGAAATCATAATTTGTCTTAGGAGCCCTAAAAGGGAAGTAATTTGAAGAAAACTGTAAAATTGAAAAATCTTGCCTAAATTTTAATGAAGAGATTTTTTTAGCTTCTTTTCATTTCTGTGAAACACAAACTTTAACAAATGACTCCATTCATTTGCATGATGAATGACTATTCATATGCAAGCTCTTTATTACATCTAGCAAGGCAGAAAATAGCTCTTTTACATGCTTCTGCAGTTGTTATTGTTTTCCCCTTTTCTTCTGGTGTTTAGCGTTCTGATTTTCAGCAAGAAAAGATGACAGCTATTGTAAGCCCAAAAAGTGATAATTAGTCTTATATGACTGTCTTATTATGTTGCCATGGCTTTTTATAACTCTTCATTTTCATACAATTATCTTATTCACCACTGCATGGTCTCTTTAAAAATGTAAATTTGCATGTGATCTCTAATTTTAAGAAAAGCATTAAAGGGAAGTGACACATGAGCAGAGGTTTCTGATGGCTTCTCACATAAATTTATATAATGTCTCCTTTCTTTCATTTATGACTTAGAAAATTCCCTCTCTATCTATATATAGATGTAGATATAGATATAGATACATCTGTATCTATATCTATGTCTATATTTCTGTTTATATATATAGAGAGAGAGAGATCTGTATCCATCTGTTACAGGACCACACCTGAGGGGTGGCCATAACATCCCTGGTGGACATGTGACTTCTGCCTCCATTCCAGCTTCTTACTTGCCACACCTTGATAGCATTATATTCATGTTAAGGGAGGCTACCCTAGGGTCCAAAGTGAGCCCTTGTTCTCTTTAGCCAGTGGGTACCTCTTGTACTCAGCTGCTCCCAGTCTTGCCCTTAAGTCATCCCTGACCAGTAGTGGTCCAACCTCTTCTTGAACACCTCCAGTGATGGAGAGTTCACACAACTTCCCTAGGTTTCTATTCCACCACCTCACTATTCTCACAGTAAAGAAGTTTTTTTTTTCCAGATTTCCAATCTCAATTTACTCTGCTTAAACTTCAGGCCTCTTCTATGTATTAAGAGAGGAAAGGTGCTTTCCCTCTTCTTTATGGCAGTCCTTCAAGTATTTGAAGACAGACTGCTATCATGTCCCCTCTTAAGCTCCTTTTCTGCAAGCTGAACATCGGCCTCTCCTCATATGACTCTTCTTCTGAGCCCTTTGATTGTTGCCCACCTCTGGACCATCTCTGACTTCTCCACATCCTTTTTAAAATGTGCAGCCCAGAACTACACAAAGTACTCCAGATGAAGCCTAACCAGTGTTGAGTAGAGAAGCACTATCACCTTCCGTGTCTTGCACTTAATGCTTTTATTTAATGCTTTTTTTATTGATGACGCCCAAAACCACATGCACCTTTTGTGCAGCTGCATCAAACCACAGACTCATATTGAGTCAGTGGTCTACAAAGATTGCCAAATTCTTTCCATGGAGCTGCCATCTAGCCAGGTGTCCCCCATTTTGTATTTGTGGTTTTAATTATTCCTCCTGAGATGTAGCACCTTGCATTTGTCTGCACTGAACTTCATCTTGCTAGTTGTAGCCCAATTTTCCAATCTCTTGAGATCCTTCTGAATTGCACACACATTCTCTGACATTTTCACAATCCTTCCCAGTTTTGTGCTGTCTGCAAACTTGCTCAAGGAGGTTTCTATCAAAGTCATTAGTAAACTACCAGAAACTATCACAAATGTTAATAAATGTTAATCTCTCTCTTGTTAGCCCTGAGTTTACCACCTTTCTCATGCCTAAGCCTCAACATAACCAGAGTTTAAATTACACTTTGACTCGGGGGGGGGGAGGGGGGAGGGTCTGCAAAAAACCGAACAAACAAACAAAAAAATGAATTAAACTGGTTCATTGATTAACAAGTCCACCTAAGTCAAGGAGCAATCTGATGAGAGATCCTCCCAGGTTATAATTTTCAAATCCTACACGGAGGCTCTCTTATGGAGGGAACAGCCCCCCTGAACTCCCTTTTAATTTGCACTTTAATTATAACTCACAAACTAGGCATTCTAGTGCCGTATGTGCACATGCATGCACGCGTGCACGCACGCACGCGTGCACGCACACACACACCCTAAAATAAACCACCCTTTATCTGCTAGTACTGCTATGAGTAAATTAATCTGAAAACCATAAGTTCAAGTGAAGATTGACGAAGTAAATATTTGAATTCAGGTCATTCGCTACTCATGAGACTGGTCTCACCCTTGGTCTGTAAAACATTGTAAGGTGGATCACTGAAACAGTCTTCCACCTAGCTCTCCCACATCCTGGATACTCTTTAATGTCTTCATCAGCGACTTGGACGTGGGAGTGAAATGTACTCTGTCCAAGTTTGCAGATGACACAAAGCTATGGGGAGAAGTGGACACGCCGGAGGGCAGGGAACAGCTGCAGGCAGACCTGGATAGGCTGGACAAGTGGGCAGAAAACAACAGGATGCAGTTCAACAAGGAGAAATGCAAAGTGCTGCACCTAGGGAGGAAAAATGTCCAGCACACCTACAGCCTAGGGAATGACCTGCTGGGTGGCACGGAGGTGGAAAGGGATCTTGGAGTCCTAGTGGACTCCAAGTTGAACATGAGCCGGCAGTGTGACGAAGCCATTAGAAAAGCCAATGGCACTTTATCGTGCATCAGCAGATGCATGACAAATAGGTCCAGGGAGGTGATACTTCCCCTCTATCGGGCGCTGGTCAGACCGCAGTTGGAGTACTGCGTGCAATTCTGGGCGCCGCACTTCAAGAAGGATGCGGATAACCTGGAGAGGGTACAGCGAAGGGCAACTCGTATGGTCAAGGGCCTGCAGACCAAGCCCTACGAGGAGAGACTAGTGAAACTGGACCTTTTCAGCCTCCGCAAGAGAAGGTTGAGAGGCGACCTTGTGGCTGCCTATAAGTTCATCACGGGGGCACAGAAGGGAATTGGTGAGGATTTATTCACCAAGGCACCCCCGGGGGTTACAAGAAACAATGGCCACAAGCTAGCAGAGAGCAGATTTAGACTGGACATTAGGAAGAACTTCTTCACAGTTCGAGTGGCCAAGGTCTGGAACGGGCTCCCAAGGGAGGTGGTGCTCTCCCCTACCCTGGGGGTCTTCAAGAGGAGGTTAGACGAGTATCTAGCTGGGGTCATTTAGACCCAGCACTCTTTCCTGCTTATGCAGGGGGTCGGACTTGATGATCTATTGAGGTCCCTTCCGACCCTAACATCTATGAATCTATGAATCTAAGTGCCTTTGCCACTGAGCAGTGCAATATCTCTTCTTGTGGTTCAAAATTTAAGTTTTAATGAATTACAGTGGAACAACTTCTACAGGAGAGATTCAGAGAGGTCTTCTCCTGAAGGTGGAGACATCTATTTTCTTGTTCTACATAGACACAGAATTGATCAGACTTCTCACATTTTCAGCATTGCGCTGCTTTTGCAGCACTTACAATGTGCTGAAATGTAAGGGATTTACACTAGAATTGCTGAACTTTACAACTGTTTTTTTTCAAAGTTCACTGTAATATTTTAATCTCCTTTAAGGGAATGGGTGACATTATTTATACATAAGACAATAAAACATTTATTTCAAAGATGAATAGCTACATATGCTGGTCTTTGGCATTCTGAAAATGAATTCACTATGCACTTAATTTTTTTTTAGGCCCCGAGAAGTTAATATTATACATACTATGGATATACTTTCATGCTTTAAATATACATGGCAGGGACAGTGAAAGAGAGATTTGCTGCACAAGCTTTTTGACTGACTTGATATTTGTGCAAAACCTACTGTGGGAAACTATGTTCAAGAGAATCTTGCAAGATCCACTTTGCTGAGCCAGTGTGTAGTGCAGAGGCTCTCAGTGCACGGTGAAGATCTGTTAGAACTCAGACATTGGATGGAGCAGACCACTGCTAGATTCCTTGGTCTTATCAAACTGTACTGGAAATGTTTCATCCTTTATTAGGTGCTTTGGTGTGCAGTGTTGGCTGCATTAGTGTAGTACATGGGATTCTTAACGAATGTCTCCCTACTTAGTGACTTTGAACAGAAAGAATTACTAGCTGACAGAGAGAGAGTAGGTCAGAGTGGCACCTTAGAGACAGGGGTAAATTATACAATAAGTGGTCCATTTGATATAATATGCATCTCTCCAAGACACAACAGGAGCAACAGGCTGAAAGGGTTGTCCTTTGGAGGTGACCAGACTGCCTCCTTTCCATTCCCAAAAAGGAGTACTTAGTCACTTCCAAGAAGTGCAATAAGATTGGATTTGGGAGATGCACTAGGCTACCCACTGACAAAATGGGGAATTTAGGTACTTTAGGTTTAATAGGATTAGGCTTCCGAATGGACATGCCTAAATCAAAAGTGCTTTAGAGGCTTGACAGGATGTGGGCCAGTCTGTTTTCAAGTGAAGTTCAACTGTGTTTTTATGACATCTTCTGTGACTCATGCAATCAGGGTTTTTAGGACTCATAGGCTGGATCCAGATGTGCAGGAATGTGTGCTTTGTGGCACAACAAATGTCTTTGGAGCGGAGTGGCTGGCTGGGATATGGAGTGAGTCAGCATGAAGGCTCCACAGCAAAGCCTTCATGTTGAGGTGCACAGACAGGGGAGCAGCCTGCCCAGGGCTGCTTGCTCCCCCATCTCAAAGCACAGCTGCACCCCAGCCAGCAGGACAATATGTCCCGCTGAAAAACTCCATGAGGAGGTGTGCACATTTTTGTTGCTACTATTTGTGCTGCTGCAAGAGCACACCCCTGCTCATGTGGATGCGGCCATACAGTGCTAACAGAGAACATGTCCAGGATCTGATTCACCATGATGGTGCTGCACTTTCCTCTATTTTAACTATGTTGATGTCAGTGGAGAGATGATGGTATAGGATCATAGAAAAATGACAGGAAGTGATCTCATGAGGTCATCTAATCCAAATCCTATTTAAGGCAGGATCATCCTTTACTAAAACATCCCAGCCAAGTATCTGTCTAATGTGCTCTTAAAAATTTCCAGTGATGGGGATTTCACAACCTCTCTAGGTAGGCTATTTTAATGGTTGACGACTCTCATAGTCAGAAAGTGCTACCCAATCTCCAACCTAAATTTCCTTTGCTTCAGTTTGAGGTCATTACTCTTAATCCTGTTCCCTACAGCTACTGAGAAAAGTCTATATACATCTTCTTTATGATTCATATAATATTTGATTGCTTATTTTTAAAAAGATGTTAAACCAGATCCTTAAAGGTATTTAAGTGCATTGCACTGCCCAGTCCCTGGGTGGCCTGTTACCTAATGGAACCATCACCCCACTTATAAAAGGGTCATCCATGCTCCCTGTACAATTCAACAAGGGAATTAAGTGATTAAGGATATGGACAAGTGTACATTTGGACTCCTTTCAAAGGTGAATGGGGAACTCTTGCTTCAAACCGTGAAGCAGCTGCTATGCTCCAGCAGTTCTATGTGCACAAACCAAGAACAATACACACATAGCAAAACAAATCCAACTTTACCATTCCTTCACCCAGAGTTGAAGTTGGAGCAGTTCTGTTACATTTGTATTGCTTCTGGGTTGTGCAAACTTAACTGTTAGAACATAAGAGCTGCTATGCACTCCCAATCAGCAGCTCCCATTTTGAAATAGCTCCAAATGTATCAGTGTGCATTCCCTAAGAAAGGAATTTGCAGAAGCCAGTCCTGGAATCCAGCACTCAATCTGGCTGAGAAACTGGCCCTGCACAACTCAGTTGGCCCATGAGGCCAAAAGCTTGATTGAGCACCACTGATCTAGTGAGTTTAGCCAGCGCCAGGGTTAGGGAGCAGCTGAGAGCTGGCTTGTTTTTTTTTTAATTGCATTTTTAAATGCAGACACCTCTACTTTACTTTAGGGTCTAAAGTCATTTATGGGATATGCCATAAATGAGGCGAAAGATAGACATTGCATTTGTGTTGGGAGAAACCATTTTCTCTCAGGACAATGTGTGATGTTCAGCCATCCATGCCTGCTGCCTAGAACAAAAATGTTACTGGGACAGGAAGTGACCATGGTTTGTCCCAGGATACCACAAAGTGCATGTGAATGGCTGTACCAGGACTGAATCACTGAATCAGTGGCAGAAAAGCTGCAGTACATTCAGTGTCAAGTAAATCCTGATTGGAAGAGTGATGTGTATACATCCTGAATGTGGGACTTCTGTCCAGGGACAAACACAGGTACAACTAGTCTTGGTATGAATGCACCATCTGTTCCTAGCCTGAATCACTTAAAATCTCATGTTAGACAGCTAAGTTCATTTTCAGATCTGAGTGCAGAATCCAAAGCTGGGGACAGAAGTTACATATAAACTGGTTTAAGAGATCAGCAACTGGTTTAAACCTGTAACAGAACAGAAGTTCAGTGCACATAAACTGGTTTCAAAATGGCTGAAGCTGGTTTAAGATAAACCTGGTTAAATGTAGTATCAGACTTAATTGATTGAGATCAAACTGGTTTATGGAACTTCTATCCAAGACCCTTTCCAGGGTTAAGTTAAATCACAATCCCCCAGCATCCCAGCATACTCTGCATCCCTGGGCTGGGATATGCTGTCTGCTCCAGAGAGCAGGGCTAGTCCTGCCCCTCTGCACTCTAGCCAGAACAGGGGCTGAAGTATGGCAAGACACCAGCCTGGCATGACCACCTGAAGCAAAGGGGGATGGGACTTATTCCCCCCTCCCCCCCTTCCCCCACCAGGGGACCTCAGCTGGGGCTTGGCAGCTTTGGCTGCTGCCTCTTCAGTTTACCCCCGCATAGGCTGAGTGCCCCCTGACAAGGGCTGCTGTGCCCCAGCCAGGTAGACCGCAGCTGGGGTCCCCTGACGGGAGAGGGGAGGGGGGGAGGAATAAACCCCCTCCCTGCCCACTTCTCTTCAGAGGGCCATGCCAGGCTGCCATCTGGCCATCCCTGACAGGGATCCTGAGAGGGGCAGCAGTCCCATGGTGTCCTGGGGACTGCAAGCCTATTCCTGATTGGCTGGCTGAGAAGGGGCTGCACTGCAGGCAGGAGAGGGGCAGACAGAGCTGCTGGAGGCTGTGCAGGGTGGGTGGCAGAAGTGGGGTTTGGAGGGGTTGCTACAGAGGCTAAGGTGAATTATGGGGTGGCCATGGCTCCCCAAGCTCCTCTGCCACTTAGTCCCCTATTGCCACTCCTCCAAGCCCTGCTGCCTTCGTTCTCCCCAGCTCATCCCTGCAGTCCCAGGTCCAGCCCTGAGTGGGTGGCAGTGCTGGGTCAGGCTGTGCCACAGGGGTGGTGCAGCCTGCAATCTGAGTGACCCAGCTGTGCACCCAGATTGCTCCCAGTTCCCTGTACCCATGCTGGGCCAGGCTGTCAGGGAGCTGCTGAGGCAGTGCTGCACACAACCTCCACACCCTGCTCTGGGGTGGGGGAGGAGAAGGAGGCGGTAAAGAGCCCTGCCTGCTGCAGCATCTCCCTGACAGCCCAGGTAAGCCTGGGCGTGGGGAGCTGGGAGCAAACTGGGCCAGGCCATGGGAGCAGGGTCCTCTCCAGACAGAGGTGGGGCTCAGGCTGGGGCTGTGAGAGCTGTGCACTTAGATTTATCCCAGCTCCCCACATCCAGGCCAGGTCTGGTTTGCTCCTGCCTTCCCAGGATCCTAGCCAGGCCAGGCTGTCAAGGAGCCCTCTCCCTCCTCCTCCCCCTCCCCTGCTGGGAGGTGGGTTGGCCACTGCCTCAGCAGCTGGGTCAGGCTCTAACAGAAGGCTCTCCCCCTCCTCTTCCCCCACTGTGGGACTGGGGTGCAAAGGGCTTTGTGTGGTGCTGCCTCAGGGCTTGGCCCTGCTATGGGGCAGGGGAAAAAAAAACAAACAAAAAAACTGTGCTTCTGGCTCCGCATACCCAGGCTGGACCAGGCTGTCAGGGAGCTGCTGTGGCAGGCAGGGCTCTCCCTCTCTGGCCATGTCCCTGCTCTCCTATTCAGCGCCAGCTGGTGTCTGGTAATGTTCCCTCCACCACCCTCTAAAAAGCCTGGCAAGGGCTGCTTCCCTCCTCTCCCTCCAGGCACACCCTGGCTGGGAGCTCTGAAGGCCAGGGTAGGGATTTAAACCCCTCTCCAATCATACTCTGGCCTGCCGTGGCCTGGCCATGCCTCCTCCACTTAAGTTTGGCTTTCCTTGGCTACTGTGGAAGGGAAGGGAGGGCTCGCTTTAGCACCCCCTCCCCCCCCAGCTTCTGGCCTGAGCCATTGCAGGCATGTGCCTGCATTTCCAGAATCAAAAGTAAATGTCTATTCATTTGCAAATTGATTCATCTACGCAGGTTAGACTAACCTGAAATGATTGAATCAATTCAAGCTTGGACTTTTTGAATGTCTGTACTTAGCCCAAGAGAAGAAGAAAGGCACCTAACTTCCCATAAAGATACAGGCTTTCAAAGCCCTACCCATAAAAATGTGTATATAAAAAAAAAAAGAATAAATTTGCTCTATCACTGAAATCTCCATTTTAGTGCTTTGTCTCTCTTCAGCTCAGCAAGCTTCATTAAAGCAACCTTAATAGTATATCCTTTGGTTCTGCTGTTTCACATTGCAGGTGACTTTTTATCTAACACAGCTTAATGCAGTCCTAGTTCAGCAAAGTCAAACAGAGGCCTTCATGCAAATTAAACCATGGTTACAAAAATGTGTCCTATTTTTATGTTTCTTTAAAGGCTGTTAGTTAATGGAGTGTTTTCCTCATCGTGGCCAGGTTGAAATCAGTATTTAAATTAATTATGACAGCCATATAAATTAGACATAAGAGACTTCTAAGGCTAATTAGACTCTGAGAGGTTTTAATTTGACGTCTGTCTTGCTGTAATATCTGCTTTATGCATTAAATTAATGAAATTAAGACTGCATCATTATAAATTTCCACTTTCATAGTTCCATAAGTTTTACAATTACATGCCATATTTGAATGATAATTGAATGAAACTAAATCATTATGTTCACGTCTGCATTCCTACAAACTTTAAAATGCCATATTTTATTTTCCATTCGTAAATCATGTACTGGCTAAATAGCAATCAGTCAATTTTAAGTCATGACACTTTTTAAAGACAGGTCAGCACAAGATGGAGGAAACAAAATGAAGCAGGAAAAATCCTTAGGTCCAGCTCCAACACTAGGGCAAACTACATAGCTCCACAGAGGTCAAGGGGCTTTTTCTAATTTACACCAAATGAAGAGATACTCATCTTGCAGTGAGTCATGTGTCCTATATTCTGGCTTGTGTTCAGTTTAGCATATAGTTTTACAACCTATTTTACTTAAGAAATTAGATTCACTAGCAAGATTATCAGATATTGTAAACAGAGAAATCAAATATAATGACGCAAAGACGAGCTTCTCATATGAAACCTGAAACTAGACCTGCCAATCCTGTCAAATATACTTTCCTGTATAGATATATCACAGCATAATAATAATAAAAAAAAATCCTTTAATATGTTCTGTGAAAATATATTTAAAATGAAGAAAAGAATTAATTTACATGTAAATAGGGATATAACATCCTATGTGAGAGGATCACAACCATGGCTTGAAGATTTGCTTTTGACATTTGTGTTTTAACAGCCAATTAAAATTTAATTTGTCCTGTGATGAAAAGCAAATCCCTTTATCCTATATTTGCAGTCACAGAAGGTACATATTGCCTTGGAAAACAGTACTGTAGCTTAAGATTTCAAATGTGCAGCCCTGTGACACTGTTGTGTAAAAGTTGTAGTTGTTAAACGTATATGTCATCTCAGGCTATGTTAAAACATTCAGGGAGGTTAAGAATAGCCACCCCATCTAAGGTAAGTCAGGATGAAAGACTGGCAGGGGGTTGGGAGATTGTGGGGGGGTGGGGGGGAGGGCATGCAGATTCCAGGGGGTGGATTTCATAGGCTACAGGGAGATCAGGGGGGCAGGTCGGTTTTGTAGGGATGTTGCTGCTGTCTGGGAAGGTTTTGGGAGGCCAGTGGGGTTTGCAGGATCCAATGGGGGAGGGGCTTGGGTAGATGGTAGGCTCTCTCCCCTACCCCCCAGGACCAGGATTTATTTTTAGCTACCTCAACCCCCTGCATTCCCCAACAAACAATCCCCTGGTGAACCTACCCCCTCTATCCTGCCTGCTTCTCCCTCCACACCAACTTATTTGCTTGGCTCTGAGCATCAGCAAATGCCAGTAAAACCAGTTCTGGGGGTGGTTTGCAGAATGTGAAGTTTGGTGGCCTTGGGCAGAGGGCTGGCTGGTCTGTAGAGAGGTGCAGGGGTGCTAAATATAGCTTGGCGCTAACAAAGGGGTAGGAAAAGTGCAGCCCCACTGCTGGGTCCAGTGGCTGGGCTTTCCTAGCCTTGGGCTATGCTGGGAACTATACAGAAGTTCAGTTAAAACAGTCTCACTGAACCTGAGCTAAGTTACACTCATAGGCAGAGGGATAAAATATTATTTGGGGGGCTGAGTGTGTGTGTGCTTACGTGCATGTGTACACTTCTCCCCAACAGCAGGTAAGTCTGTCATGGGGAAGAGGCATGGGGGGGGCTAGATTGAGGCCCCCCACAGTGAGGGAGGGAGTGGGGCAGGGGCTGGGGTGACTGGGACCCTGGGCCGGTGGTGGGATATTTGGAGCCTGGGTAACTCATCCAGGGGCACTCCTGCCACTGCACACCCCAGTGGATGCACTCCCCTGGAGCTCTGCACAGCAGTGGGCTGGGTTCTGTGTCCTGTGTGTGGCAGGAACATGGCATTGCACCACTCTGGGGCAGCAGCAGTGGGGAGCAGAGCCCAGACAGTAGCAGCAGATGCCTCCACCTTGCACAAAGACCTGTGGGGCACATGCCCCCCCGGGCTTCTGCTAGAGTGTGTACAGCAGCGGGAGTTGCCTCGTGCCCCTGGATGAGCAGCCTGGGCTCCGAGCAGTCCACCACCCAACCCAACCCTAGGGCCCCATTAATCCCAGCCCCTCCCTCTGCCCTACTCCCTCCCTAACCATGGGCACCTCGATCTGGTCCCCTACTCTCCTTCCCCATGACAGACTTACCTGCTGTGGTGGGCAGTGGCTGTGGACACTGCCAGGCTGCTGCAGGCTCTGGCTGCATGTTTATGTTTGTATGCACTCCTCTCCCCCACTGCAGCTGCCTGGAGCCTACACCTGTGCTGCCCTGAAGTCCTCTGCCCTGCCACTGCTGCCCCACATTTGGAGGGGGTGGTTAAGCCCCATTAACCCCAGCCTTCCACCACCTATGGATACACTACCTCAGAGGTACAGTTAACTTAGTTTTTGTTGGCCATTTTTAGACTGATCTAACTGTCCAGAATTCCTGTACAGTCCACACATATATCCACCTAACTAGTGTAAGGTCCACACCTTGGTGAACTTAGTGAGAGCAGGTGGCCATTTATAACATGATCTAACCTCCCCGAATGTCTGTACATAGCCTCAGTGAGCAACACTATAAATGTCCAAATCATTAAGCCATATTGTAAACTGCATGCCTTAATTCTCAAAATATAAGCCAATTTGAAATTCTTTGGCACCTAGCATCTCCACTGCATACAAGGAAACTTAGTGGAAGTATTTAAAGGAAGGAAGACCTTCCCTCTGTCTCGCTCCCTCTCTCATTTTTAAATAAGAAAGATATGTACATAATTTTTGAGAGAAAGCAAGAGCAAGCATGTGGATATTGTGACTTAATAGGGTAAGACTGAAGCTGCTGCAAAGTATTCCATGGAAATTTGACCAATTTCTATCTCACATATTTTGAGCTCTCAGGTTTTAGCAAGGCAAAAAGCTTCCAGTGAATGATTTAAATAATCCAACTCTGACCCAGCATTGCACACAAATGAGCCATGCTTACTTTTAATTAAAAGGCCTATCCATACATATTTCTGTTAATGTATTTGATAGATAGCTAAACACCAAGTTAAGTAGCGATGAGATTTTCCAGGGGATATACACACTGGAATTCCAATGTGAGAAGACACAAGGATCTTTATGTGATTCTGCCTCAGACCTTTTGACTAAGTACAGACAGTCAAAAAGCCTGAGGCTGAACTGATTCAATCTTCTCAGGTTAGTCTAAGTTGTGTAGATTGAACTGAAGCAAGTGAACATTCAGTTGAACAGACATTCACTTTTGATTCTGGAAGTACAGTCACATGCCTGTGGTAGCTTGGGCCAGAAGCTTGGGAGGGGCACTACAGCATGCCTTCCTGCTCAGTTTGACCAGACAGCTTGGGCCGAGGCTACCCTGCCCACTCTGGGAGGTGCAAAGCATCCTGGGATGCTGAGGATGCGGAGGTTAACTTGAATGTGGAGGGGATCTAGGACAAAAGTTCAATAAAGAGATTTAACCTAAAACCTAATACGTCTATTACTATATCCATCCAGGTTTATCTTAAACCAGTTTTGGCCATTTTGAAAGTGGTTTGTGTGCACTGAACTTCTGTTGTGTTACATATTAGAACCAGTTCCCGATTACTTATACCAGTTTCTGTTTAATTTCTGTCCTTAGCCTTTATCACAAGCAGGCAGTGGTCTATGATGTATACAGCTGTTGCCACTCACAAAAAGAAAGACTGTAAGACTACATTATTGAAGGAGGCACCCAAATATCTCTGAGGAGCTGGACCAAAATTGGCATATGTCATTATGCATTTAAAGTGTTAGTTAAAACAGCTTCTTTATTCAGTCTGCTTCAAAGAACTTGCAAGAAGAACAACAGGTTTATGCTCTTGATCTTTCTACCATGTCCTGCAATGGGAGTCAGCAGAAAAAATTAAGCTGCTATAATAGTGCTACAAGGCACAGTACAGCTGAATACCCCACAGACCATGCTCCTTCCAGATAGTTCACAATCCTTTGAAGATTTGTACTACTGTTTCTCTCTTGCTATCCTTGTAAATAAATAAATTTGCAAGATGCTTAGTCGTTATCAGATCTTTTAGTCCAAACAATATGCTCCCAGCACATAAAAAATTTATGCAGAAATGTTGTATATGCCTCTCTATATTATGGCTTCATTATCTTATAGCCATTGAAAGAGGAAACTAAGAGGCAAAAAGTAAGCTATTCCTCCCTGGAATATTAGACATTTCATACTGAGGGAATGCGCTACAAAGCCTTCCCTACTCAAATGCCATGCACAGGTGGTTGTCTCCTCCTGGACTGCGTAGCATTCACATTCTCCCTCCCCACCTGGCTACTCACAGAGATAGAAAGCTTGTAGGGTACCCGGTGGGATGGTGTCAAATGGTAAGGGACCTGTTTAAATAATAGGTGCTCAGCAAGGTGAATAAAGGTTCTTGCATCTAGTCCACACTGCCCTCCTCTTGGAAACAGCTCTGATACATTGGGTATAATCATTTTATACAAGAAAAAAGGCCCTTTCACTGTGACAGAACCATCCCATATTTGCTGTTTTTTTTTCTTTTCTATATTATCATTTTAACCATAAGCTACAACAACAGGAAGTGGGGGGGGGGGGGGGGAGAATGATTTCAGATACTTGTCAAAAGTAATGTTAGATATGGATAGCAGTTTGTTCATATTTTTTGCAAATACCAATTTAGTTCTTCACAGAGGTAGCCAAATACTTTAATGAACTAGTGAAAATATCTGTGATTAAAATTAACGAGGCTTTTGTATTAGTTTTTTTGGAAGGATTGCCAAACATTCCTTCAATTATAGGCATTTACCATTGCTTATTCTGAATCAATAGCCTCTGTTTCCATTATAATTCTTTTTTCCATTCTTGTCTTCACAGAAGAGGCATTCATGGCACAAAGAGAATGAGATATATTTTTAAGTCTCCTATTAGTGTCACTTCAATGAAGACACTAGCAAAGGCAAGGCTTGGAATAAGCATTGGGGTGGAGAAGCGAATACACTTACCCTTCCAAAGACCTTTGTTTATTATCTCTGCGTTATGCTTGATTTCCCTGATCAGAGGATCTGGAATCTGTCTGACATTCTTGAACTCTAGTCTTTCACATGCCAGCTCAGCACAGAGTTGGCCTTTTAACTATTTTGCATGGCCATTTCTTGAACATCAAATTTGTTTTCAGTAGCACTGCAAATCATGCCTGCAATTCTGTAGATGTGCATTTTATGTCCAGGGGCACTCAAGGTTAATTAGAAATGGTAATAAGTTTAATCATGATGAACCCATTTGGTGCTGATGTGGATGTCACCTGTAATTCCATATACATTCCATTGTAATTTAGCATTAATTAGTGCCCACTTATCCAGGGGTATTGCCACAAATTACAAAAAAGATTGTGAGGTAGTGCTACCTTTAACAAAAGAGATTAAAAAGGCATTTGTTGAATCATTTACAAAATAGAATAGTTTGAGAAATTTTACATTACTTTTATCCAGTATTGTAAACAATGAAGTGGTAATAATTTGGCAAGAACTTACCTAAACCTCAATGGGAGTTAAACGAAATATTAAGAATATGAATGGGTTAGGTCTTCCCATTTTTTACATAAATGAGGAGGAAAGAGTTATATCTGTCCTCATCATTCCACTGTAATAGGAGAAGCAGCTGAAGTTTCAATGGAGCAACAGTTGTATTCATGTAAAATAAAAGTATTTTTCCTCATGTAAAATGCTATTAGCCATATTTGAAGGCATTATGCTCAGATATCATTTTTTCATTTCACTAAATGACAGCCATTAAATGCAATGGTAACCGCATGACAAGGATATTTTTATAACTTCAAAAGGAAGAAAAGGATTAAAATGAGTTTATTCAAAAGTGTGATTTGTCAATTTTTTCTTATCAGGGAGTGTGTGGGACAGCTTTAAACCTAAACATTGAGATCTGACCTCCTATTTGAATAAGTTAATGTGATCCAGTGTTCTTAGGAAAGTACTGAAACCTATCTTTTATATGCAGAAGTCCCAGGAGGAATTTATGCTTTTATACGGTCAGCTGCAAGGTGCCATTCCCTTTTCATCATTTCTCCTTTTATCATTTTGCAGTTCTTGACAGCTTAGAGGTTCTTTTTAGTATCTGGTGTATGTGCTACTATATAGAGACATTTTTGTGTCATGAATTTTTTTTTCTAGCCTCCTAGGTTTTACAGTTAAACAGACAGTTCTACTGCCAGAAATCTCTCTCTCATATTCAAGAGTGACTAATCACCATATTTGATATAGCAAGCATCTTACCTAAACATGGCTAAGGGTTTTAAAGGAGGATTTTATACACATCGGCTAAGTACAGATGTTCAAAAAGCCCAAGGAGGAATCAATCTAAATTCCACAGTTTTCTGTAAGTGGACTAGGTTAGATCGGTAGTAAACAGTATATACTTTCATCCTGGGGATGGGGGCAGGGCACTGGCAGAGGCAAGCAGGTTGAGGGCACTGCTGCATGCCTCCAGCATGCCCTGTGGGCTCCCCAGGCTGCCAGAGACTACTGAACAAAGTTGAGCACCTGGGTTACCTCTGATATGGGCTTGCTTGGCCATACCCAGTAGCCAACCCCCCTGCCATGTTACTGCAGACCCTCCCAAGTACCCAGTCCTAGGCTTCCAGAAAAGCCCCAGAGCAAGCGCCCTCCACTGCAAGTTGCATGTGCCTCCACGTCCCAGCCTGCCTGCACCCTGCCATTGCGTCCCACCGTCTGAGCTCAAACAGGCAGACCTTGGAGTTGTGGCATGTCCTGCTTGTCTCCTTGCATGATGCTCACTATAGGCTGTGAGATATCATGTGTACCTACTTGGACATGACACAGCAGCTGGTCACCATGGTGTGTGGCTTTGTGCCCCTGAGCCAACAGCTGGATGTCCTGTGTGGGGCCACCCACTACACTCTGCACCTGCCAAGTATCCTGAGCCACTGACTTCCATGTGGCTGATGAGGATGAGGCCACCCAGGACTCAATGGACACCCAGCACTCCATGGTGGTGCTCTGGTACCACCTACAGACCAGCCAACCCCAGCTCTGGCTAGTGGTGCTCCCAGCACCAACAAGTGGGAGCAGATCATCTTGGGCACTTGGTATGATGAACGAGTGGGTCCAGATCTTCCACATGCACCAGGCCACTTTCATGAATATCGTTGCCCAGCTGGCCTCTACATCATGTGCCAGGAGGTCAGCATGCAGCCACCCCTCACTGTGGAGAAGTGCGTAGCCATGGAAGTCATGAAGCTGGCCTTCCGCAACAGTTACCACTATGTTGATAACCAGTTTGGTATAGGCAAGACAACAGTTGGAGAGGCTATCTGGGATGTATACCTGGTCATCCAGGACATCCTGTCCAACTATTTCATCCACCTCATAAACCCTCAGGAGGCAGTCACTGACTTCAACTGCATGGGATTCCCCAACTGTGTGGGGGCCATGGATGGCACCCAAATCCCAATCCTTTGCCCAGCCCAGGGAGTCCAGGCATTCATCCACCAAAAGGGCTACTTCTCCATCATTCTACAGGGTACTGTTGACCACAAGGCCCCTTAACCCACATCCTTGATGGCTTTGTGGACAGCACCCACAATGCCCACATCTTCTACACTCCCTGCTCCCTGTCTGATGGCGAGTGGCCACTATGCTCCTGGGCTCCTCCATTTCATCATCAGCACCATCATCATCCTTCCCCTCATCACTGGGGGCCTGGCTTATCACATCTTGCCCTGGATAATGATGCCCTATGCGAGGCAGATGAATCACCAGAAGGAGCACTTCAATTACTGCCTGAGCGGGTGCCACATGACGGTGGAGTGTGCTTTCAGCTGTCTCAAGGCACATTGGCAGGTTCCCAGCATGTACCTTCAGGTGGATAAGAAGAATCTTGCATAACTCATGGTCATTGCATGTGTCCTCCACTACATCTGTGAGACCAGGGGAGGTCTTCTGCGAAGTCTGGGTAGAGGAAACATGGTACGCAGATCAGGCATGGAAGAACATACATACACAGTGCAGCGATAAGGAAGAAAGAGAGATTCCCCCACTGATGTTGGGAGTGCTGGATCCACACAGAGGCAGGCAATCCAGATTCATGAAGGCCTAGCCAACTGCCTATTCACCTTTGCAGACCAGAAGCCCTCCCTAGATGACTAGGGTGGTTGGGCTCCAAGTGCCCATGCCCTGGCACTGGGCCATGGGTCCCAACCTGGGCTCCTCTCACCCTGTGTCCCAGGCAGTGCTGCCTACAACAGTAGGACACAGGTGTCAGGCTGCCTAGATACCAGTCCTCCTCCCACTTCCCTTGCCCACCAGTGCCTACCAAAGCAGACATCACCAAAGGCCCTTCTGCTTCCCCAGGCCATGGGTCACTGGCTTTCTCACACCACTCCTCCTGTCCTGGGTCCCTACTCTGGCAACTTGCAGCCATCATGTGGTCGGTACCATTCCCCTCCCAGAAGGCATCCAGGATTCCCTCGTGTGGGTTCTCCAGCTGCAGGTGCAACTTACTTCCCACATCTTGTGATGATATGGGGAGTAGAACTAATGGGGCATACTCCTTGTGGGGCAGCTCCAGCAGCTGACCTCTTGCCCTGTAGCCTTTGGGGGACCTTCTCCTGGGCAACTAGCTTTCCCATTGTCCTGGTGCCTCCCTGTACTTCCTCCTCCTTTGCAGTCCCTGACAACAACTCCTATGTCCACCCCCCGCCCCCGGTGATGTCATAAGTGTGCAGGGTCTTGACAGTCCTGTTCTTAGTGAGGAACCAGGGCAGCCCCTCATAGAAGGGCATGGTTTGCCTCTGGACCCCGGTCCTTTTGTTAGCATCATGCATGCGCTTATACTGGATATTCATCCATTTATAATCTTGGTGCAATGCCAGGAGCTTGGGCAACAAACGGGAGAAATTGGCCCTTTTGCTAAGCAAAAATGAATAAGATCTTATAGGTAATGGAGACCTGGTGGGGACTTCACCTATGACTGGACCACAGGTATTGATGGCTTTACGTTATACCTTGTACCCTTACCTTGTACATTGATGGCTTCACCTTGCATCTTGTACAGGGAGCATGTTGCAAGAAAGGACAGGGGTGTAGCTCTCTAAGTAAGGAGCAGTTCACTTCCCTACAAGCAGAGATTGGCTTCCAAGGAGGGTAACTTGAGACCCTCTGGGTTAGAATATGGGGAGAATGTGGGGAAGGCAATACAACTGTAGGAGTCTATTACTGACCTCCTAATCAGGAGGAAGAGTTTGACCACAAATTCTATGGGGAACTGGCAGAGGTTGTAGGCTCTCGGTGCATGGTTGTCATGGGCATATTCAACCACCCTGACATCTCCTGGGCAGAGCATTCAGCCAAATCTGATCAGTCACAATGCTTCCTCACTTGTATTGATAAGCTCTATTTGACTCAAGAAGTCTATGGGCCAATAAGAGCTGAGGCACTAGTGGATCTGGTCCTGGCCAAAGGGGATGATCTAGTGAGTGACCTGAGGATTGAAGGGAAGCTTTGTGACAGTGATCATGAGTTGATCACTTTGTCTATTCATCGCAAAGCTGGAAAATGCAAGGTGCTCCACCTCAGGGGAAAAACCCCCACATCACACTTATAGGCTCGGCAGTCCTATACTCACTAGCACCATGACCAAAAGAGACGTGGGGGTCATGATTGACCACAAAATGAACATGAACTACCAATGCAATACCACAGACAGAAAAGAAAACAAAACTCTGGTTTGCATCTACCATTGTGTCATGAGCAAGACCCAGGATATCATCTTTCTGCTGTATTTAGCCTGCTGAAGTACTGCATCCAATTCTGGGCTCCACACTTTAGAAAGGTTGGGAGAAGTGAAGGCTTGGGGTGACTTGGTGGCAGCTTATAAGTATATAAGGGGTGTGCATCAGGAACTGGGAGAACATCTGTTCACCAGGGTATCCCAAGGGTAGACAAGGTCTAACAGTCACAAACTGCTGGAAGACTATTTTAGGCTGGACTAAGGAAATACTTCTTGTCCGAGTCTCCAGAGTCTGGAATAGATTCCACCCAGAAGTGGTACAAGCAGCTACTCTGGATACCTTTAAGAAGTGCTTGGATGCTTATCTTGCTGGGGCAATCTGACCCCAGCTGACTTCCTGCCCCTTGGGCAGGGGCTGGCCCGATGATTTTGTGAAGTCCCTTCCAGCCCTAATGTCTATGAAATCTATGACATCTGTCAACAAGGCTCTAATCCTCAATTTAGGAAAGCTGACTTTCACAAGCTCAGGAGGTTGGTTGTCAAGGACCTGAGAGACCATGATCAGACAGGGAGGGGAGTCCATGATGAGTGGTCACTCTTTGAGGATGTGATCTTAAAAACACAAAAGAAGTCCATTCTGGCCCATAAGAAAAATAGCAAAAGGGCTGGGAGCCCCCCTTGGCTCAACAGGGAAGCCATGGACCTCCTGAATCTGAAAAAACAAGCTTATAAGGAATGGTAATTGGGAAATACCACTAAGGAGGATTATACAGCACTGGCCTGCACCTGTAGGGAGTGGACAAGAAAAGCTAAGGCTGAAACCAAACTCAAACTGGCTAGGGGAATCAAGGACAATAAAAAGTCCTTCTTCAGATACATTGGAAGGCAGAAAAAAAAACCAAGGGCAACATTGGACCCTTGCTAAACCAAATGGGGCAGCTGACAACCAACACCCAGGAAAAAGCTAATCTCCTCAACAATTACTTTGCGTCGGTTTTCCACCAGCCCAAAGGGATCATCCTTCCTGACAGGACACAAGATTACCAGAGTAAGGGCAAACATACACCTCTAATTGGTGAAGATCTTTTGAGGGAACAGCTTGAGAGACTGGAAATCCACAAACCAGCTGGCCTAGATGGAATGCACCCAACGGTGCTAAAAGAGTTGGCTGACATCATAGCATGACCAATGGCAAGGATATTTGAGAACTCGTGGTGCCCCAGAGAGGTTCCAGAAGATTGGTGCCTATCTTCAAGAAAGGAAGGAAGGAAGATCCAGGGAACCACAGGCCAATCAGCTTGATTTCAATCCCTGGAAATATCTTGAAAAAAAAAAATCAAAGAAACCATCAACAAAAGGCTAACCTGAAGGCAACATTCTGAGAGAGTCAACAGGGCTTAACTGCAGATAGGTCTTGCCTGACCAACCTCATTTCCTTCTATGACCAGGTGACACATCACCTGGACAAAGGAGAAGAGGTTAATGTCATATATTTACATTTAAAAAAAAACCTTTGAGTTGATCTCCCATGATGTCCTCATGGCAAAGTTGGGAAGCTGCATCCTTGACAATCTTATGGTACAATGGCTGGGGAACTGGCTCCCTGGTCAGACCCAGAGAGTGGTAGTCAATGGAACTGAGTCAACATGGCGCATGGTGACCAATGGCATCTCCAGGGCTCAGTACTCAGACCAGTACTCTTCAAGATATTCTTTAATGATCTGGATTCGGGTGTCAGAAGCAGACTGGCTGAGTTCACAGAAGACACCACATTATGGGAAAGTGCAGTCATACTAGAGGACAGGCTGGCAATTGAGGCTGACCTGGACAGGCTCACTAGGTGGGTGGATCAAAACCTGATGACATTCAATACAGAGAAATGCAAGGTGCACCACCTCGGGAGAAAAAGCCCACATCATACTTATAGGCTTGGCAGTGCTACACTCACTAGCACCACAGCAGAAAGAGGCTTGGGGGTTGTGATTGACCACAAGATGAACATTAGCCACCAATGCAATGCTGCAGCTGGCAAAGCAAATAAAACTCTGGCTTGCATCTACCAGTGCATCTCAAGCAAGACCAAAAAGTCATCTTCCTGCTTTACTTGGCCTTGGTGAGGCTGCAGCTGGAGTACTGCATCCAATTCTGGGCTCAGCACTTTAAAAAAAGATGTGGAGAAGCTTGAGATAGTCCAGAGGAGAGTCACACCCATGATTAGAGGTCAAGAGAGCAGGCCTTAAGAGGAGAGGCTGAGAGGCATGGGACTCTTCAGCCTGGAGAAGCGAAGGCTCAGGGATGACTTGGTAGCAGCCTATAAGTATGTAAGGGGTGTGCATCAGGAACTGGGAGAATATCTGTCCACCAAGGCACCCCAAGGGAAGACAAGGTCTAACAGTCACAAACTGCTGGAAGATCATTTTAGACTGGACATAGGGAGAAACTTCTTTACTATCCGGATCTCCAGAGTCTGGAATAGACTCTGCCCAGAAGTGGTGCGAACACCTACTCTGGATACCTTTAAGAAGTGCTTGGATGCTTATCTTGCTGGGGGAATCTGACCCCAGCTGACTTCCTGCCCCTTGGGTAGAGGGCTGGACCTAAAGATCTTGCGAGGTCCCTTCCAGTCCTAATGTCTATGAAACCTATGACTCTATGAAATCTATGACAAATTTTACTGGAAAATGATTTTCTGTATGAGAATATGTGTATGCATGCAAGCATGTGTGTGTGCATGTATGTGTAAATCTATATATGTATAAGATGGCACCCAGCTGCACAACATATTCTTCATTAGAGTGATTACTCTCATCTTAACAGGCTAGTCTTTCATGGCTGTTTTTCCACAAGGAATAATATATTTTGAAAATTTATTTGTATGCATATATTCTCCCAGTCTGTTTACACTAACCTCCATTAGAGACTTTTATATTAAAAGCTGTGTTCAATTAAAGTTCCCATTAAACATAAACATGATACTTTCATAAAACACCACCCTAATTTTGTGCTTCTCATACTATGGTGTTTTAAAGCTTTTGTATTTATTAGGCAACTTATCACTTAAATTTGTCAGTTTCTGATAAATTTCTGGTATACAAGTTCTTTAGAAGTACAAAAAAGCCCCCAGCAAATAAAAAGAACAAACTGAGATAGCTCTATAAACTTCAGTGAAATCATGACAATTTAAACAATCTGAAAAATCTTGTGCGATTGAAATTGCAAAGCACAATTAACAAATTCATCTGATGTCTAAATTGGAGAAAAAAAATGGTCATGAGGTTTGTGTGGGTTGAGACAAATCCCTAAGCCCTTTAAACAAAATTCTATCAAGCTATTAGAGAAAAATCCTGCACGTTCCTCTACATCTTTCTGCTAACTTTAATGTGCACAAATACTTCTGTCCACAAAATTACATCTGCATCTGTTTTGGGTCTGTTAGAGAGCCATTTGGGCAGGCAAACTGCACTTCTGAATGTTTAGCTCCTCAATTTATGAGCAAAATGGGTGCAAGCCAACTTCTGGAGGTGCCATCACTGATGCAAAGTTTTAATGAAAATATGACCTAAGTGGTTTAGGCTTCTCTTTTTAAGGTCATCTAAATTAATAAATGGAAATGCATCAGTATTTGTGCACCTTGGATACCTGCACAGTTCCAAACTTGGTGCTGTTTAAAAATTAAAACACGCTGTTATTCCATGTGCCTTTATTATTTAGATGTTTAGAGTGCTTTAGATGCATTTTTTACTTTTGAACTGCACTTCTCTAGGCAGTTTACATTTAACCTACCCTGTATTTTCACAATTAGGGTCAGATTCTGAGTTGAAAGTTGTATGGACTCTGCTGACTTCAACAAAGCTATCTTGATCTATGCCAGGCGAACACCTGCCTAAGTCAAAACACACTTAAACTGATGGCCCTTTTATTTTTCTACAGAAATAAAGTGAGGAGGATGCAATTTAAGTATTAAACGGAATCATTATTGCACTCCAAGTCTGTTTTGCTCCCATGTGGGAAGCAATACTAGGAATGTCAAGTCATCTAAACAACCGTATTCAGATGGAAGTGTTATAGGCATTCCTGCTAGCCCTGAACAATCACAAATGCCTATGCTTCTCTGTGGGTTTAAAATGAAAGACAGACATGAAGGGGTCATGCAATAAAGATTACCATTGTCTAAGGATTGTCAGAGAAAAGGCATCAAGCACACTTCACTTAACAACTTCCATTTCAATTCTCACCACATTATAAGCACCAGAGTATTAAAGCATACAGATAAACAATAATTTGATGAAACTTTCTTAACTACTTCTACATCAGCTGGCTCCTTCAGCATTCCAGATCTGACCTGTGCTTTGAACATGGATCATTCATTCAGCTGCCTGTTTTTAAGTGTAAATTATTGCCCTCATGCATCCTAAATGCTTATGATTCAACATCAAATGCTAGGTTTGAACAGATCAAGAGCACTGTAATCTAGGCATATATTAATCCTGCATTAATAAAACACAAGTCATACATGGCTGAAGTAAACCCATGAAATATATTAACTGAAAATTAAAATCTTAGCTACTCATTCAACTGGCTCTAAGGCTGCCGATACTAATCATGACAATAGTAGTGACACTTCCCAAAGAAAACTCTTCTTTAATTACTTGGATTCTTTTTTTTTTTTTTTTACAAGGTAAGAGGCTTTCTATTAAATGTCAGACCTTACTTTTCATTCTTTTAAACAAGTCTGGTGGATAGCAGAAAAAGAAATGGTTATGACTTCAGGATCAGAGGCAGAGTATCTTCCTAAATTCCTACATATAGGTGTCAAGCTTAAAATATAGGGGCACCTATACACAAGCCAGGAGGCTGCCCTGACATGTTGTCATTACAGGGTGTCAGAGCAGATTCTATTAATTGTCTTCTGGAGCGTGGTAATTACTGTGCTCCAGCCAGCCTCAGTGTCTCATGTATTGGTGTTTCCACACTTCAAAATGGCAGTGGATGTGCTTTAACCAAAGCTTTAGATAAAGTGACACTGCTGCCATTTTGATGTGCAGGAACACTGATACATGAGATGTTAATTAGAGCACCCCCCCCCCCCCCCCCACACACACACACTCCTGGAGCATGCGTAAAAACACCCTCGGTGTCTTGTCCCAAGAGGGTGATCTGAATCTGCATTTAAGGCACCTAGTAGAGATGATAAAGAGCAAAGGTGATCTGAAACACTTACCTGCTAACCAGCGCTATCTCTAAGCATCTCTAACGGGAAACTTTGAGCACAGGCATGTTTCCGAATACCAGTCATGCCTTGGGGTTGAGATGCCCGACTCAAGAATGCACATCTAGCAACTTGGAAACCAAGAGAGGTGCCCATCCTTTCCATAACTATAAGGGGAGAAGGGGGCAGGGGGGGCAGAGATATATATATATAGAGAGAGAGAGAGAGATGCCCCACCCAGTGTTACCTTCAGGCTGGTGGGTAGAGATAGCTCCTGAGATGCAGAAGAGGTTGTTTTCAGATTCTCTTCAGGCTGAGGAGTGTCTGAGTGCTAACTAATAAGCTACTACACAAAAGTCAAGCAGCACCACAATCACCATGACCGCTCTTTGTACTAAACTGAATATTGTCAGCATGCTTCTGGCACATAATGGACGGGGCCTCTCCAGGAACTAAGGTGTTTAACCACCTTTCCAGTCTTCATGCGGATTACAGCAGGAGGGCCTAGCTACTTTACTGGATTGATTTTGGACGTGTTCAGAAGTCTACCTGCCAGGCTAAGTACAGGCAGTCAGAAAGACTGAGGCTGAATATATTCAATCTTCACAGGTTAGTTTAAGCTGCATAGACTGAACTGATGAGCAAGTGAACGGACATTCACTTTTGATTCCAGAAATGCAGCCACATGCCTGCAGTGACTCAGTCCAGAAGCTGGGGGGTAGAGGAGGAGGGGGCAGTGCTAGAGCATGCCGCTCTATTCAGCTGGACCAGACAGCTTGAATCATTGGGGATCTGGGACAGAAGTTCAATAAACCAATTAAATCAATCAAGTCCGATACTTCATCCATCCAGGTTTATCTTAAATCAGTTTCAGCCATTTTGAAACTGGTTTATGTGCACCAAACTTCTGTTGTGTTACAGATTTGAACCAGTTTCTAATCACTTATACCAGTTTATATGCAATTTCTGTCCATCGCATAAATGGCTAGGCATATTTTTCAGGCCCAAATAGAGGCATCTAATAGATTTAGACACCCGAGTGGTCTCCAAGTTGCTGAGGGTACATACAGGCATTACATTTAGATTGATCGAACCAGAGTTAGGTCAATCTAAATGCCCAATAGTGCAGGCAGGCAGAGGACTTAAATCACTCCCAACATGGAGCAGCCAATCTAAGTTAGTTCACCTGAGGTGTATGCCTGATATAAGAAAGGGGTAAGCTGATCTCATCAATGACCATACACATTCAGAAAGTAGCCTCAGGGCTGGGAAAGCCCAGCTGCTAGCCCTAGTCCCAGGACTGCATTATTTCCACCCGCACTAACCCTGACTAGGCTAATTTTAGCCTCCTGGCCCCATCCACCTGACTGAGCAATGCCCCCCACCCCATACCACAGACCCACCAACACTCCCAATCCCACCAGTGCCTCCCCCCAAACTCTGAGTTACACTAGGATACCTGGGCAGCTCCCAGAAGCAGCAAATGGCTGCACACACCCCTCCCAGTCTGCATTCACACAGCTTAAAGTAAACCATGTGAATGCAGACCTGCTACAGCGAATCACTGTATATATCCCAACTAAATAATCTGGATCTGGCCCAATGGTTCTAATGGATTCAGGGAATTTTTATTCTCCTATGCTCTTATATAGGATTTCTTATGTAATTGTATTGTCAAAAAGCAACTAAGTAATATTTAGAAGCCTTGTGTACCAGTCAGTCTTCCTTGGGATATTGAAATTGATTTTCTTTGCAGTGTGTGAAGATTCATAATGTATCTTTTAAAGAACAATTAAACTATGTGCAATGTTACTATCACTACCAAGGGGTATCTTAATTAGACTATGTTGGATTATTCTTCCTTGTGACATGATGAAGCCAGTTTATGCACAGTTCTTACATGCTAATGTCCAGTTCTTGTTGTTGCTTCATTCTGTGCAATGTACAGGTTGCTTTTAGATATAGTCATTTTATATTACATGAGCAAACCAGCATGTAATAATCTTATATTACATGAGCAAACAACATGCATTTTGCTTATATTTCATTATCACATAGGCTAAAATGTGTCAACAGGTTGCTTTGATGACAAATACTTTGCTTGTGGCGATTTGTGTACTGAATACCATGTACTAAATCCTCTCCTGTGTAGAAGGTAAGATAGGCAAAGAAAGGATACACATATATAGATGCATTCTTAAAATCTGGACATGGATAGGTCTTTAGCTTAAAGTGGATGTGTTATCCAGGAAGTGTTGGTGATAATGTGTTATTGTTATTGACTTTCTATTAAATTTAAACCATAAGATCCTGGTTTCAAACTAAATGATTCTTTTGGTTAAATGGGGATAACATTAATTAATATATGTGATGGCTCTGGCTATTTCAGAAATATCTCTTGTACAATCAAGCCCTGACAAGAAAAGCAATTTAAACAGAAATTCTACAGAGTTCATGTGTGTAAAGAAATTCTATTAAAATAGCAGTATATTCTTACAGCATATTTACATCAGCTGTTCCACTTCCTTATTCATTTAAAAGGTTTAACATTTATGAAAAGCTTAAGGTTATCAAAGAAAACAGTACCACAACAGTTAGAGCTGTCAGCTTTGATAGCTTTAAGGTTTAAATGACTAAGATTAATTACTTAGTCATTGAATAAATCATTACTAATCATAATTTGTGTATGTTCCTGGACTTCGCAATAGAGAATGACAGCAGTACAGCCTGTCCAGAACTAATTGCTATAAACGTGCCAGATGTTGTAAAAATCTGGACATATTCACTGTAAAGGGGAGTGAAGAAAATACCTTAGGCAGGTAGAAATGCATGATTTAATAGTCTAATCTATATTTCTGACATTATTGGTCAAAGAAATATGGTAAATATATAGAGCCTTTATTAATATTGGAAAAGGTTATTTCCCTTTATGCCATTCCCCCCCCCCCCCTTTTTTTCCTTATGTCTTAATCCTAATAGAGCTGAGTTTGGCTATAAATGTTTATGCTTATACAAAGGGCATTAGCCCATGGAAAAATAAGAAGCGGGGCTTAAATTAGCACTCTTCTGTCTTTATTACTTAATATGACTAATGGTCCTTTTTTAAACATAGTAAAATAATATAAATATTAAAGGAATCCTTAGTCATTTACAAATCCTAAATAACGCAAATACATAAACCAAATTAGGACAGGAATAAAATCTGAATAAACTGCACTGCTGCTTCTATTCCATTTTAATTTCTTCATTCATGAAGCATCACTTAATGCAATAACTTATATAGACTTTATATATAGATATACACTTAGAGGTTAAGCTTACCAGTACTGAACTAGCTTCTTTGTTATGTATTCGAGTAATAAAAATGTAGTAGTGAAATATATTAAACAGTAAACCTCTGCCTATCGTTGAAAAAAGTATCATAAGCAGCTGGGAGATACAAGACCTATTATTATGAAAAACTGCTTGCAAATTAGATCAATAGATGAGAAAAAATGTATTTCTAGTCTCTTATCAATTGATTGGAAGGGCAGGAACATCAAAAATCCTGCAAAATGGTAGGTAGCATTTCTACCTCCCACTATTCTTACTAGTTAAAGGATCAAGTGGGTAACTGCATACTGTTAACAGCTAAAGAAGACCTTTCTTGAGGTTAAATGGCAGGGACTTGAACTCGGGAGGTAAGTGAATCTGACTTTTTCTCAGTACTGCTTGGTGTTGTGGATTCTCATTTTGATTACAGAGCCCAATCCTGAAAACAGTTATGCATATGTTTAACCTCATTAAAGTCTCAATGCAAATATAAGCATTTGCCGGTCAGGGTCACAGGAGGTAAATTCTGGAGACTGCAGAGAGCTTTGGTCTTTAAAGAAGTTTACAGTACAATAAAAAACAAAAACAGGCAATGGGTAGGGTGTACGGTTAAGTTAGGAGGATGCATTTTTAATTAGCTTTAAAGGAAAAAATACCTCTGTAGTGTGGTACAGACTGCTGCAAACTGGAGTCATAGAGGGTGACAAACAAAGAACAGATTATTGCAGAAGAATTGTAGTGTCAGGGTTTTGGTCTAATAATGTGTTCAATTAATGTATTGGTGATATTCAAATGCACACAAATCACAATCTGTTAAAGTTACTACAAAATTCTTTTCCAAGGATGTCTAAGCATCCATATGCAAACACACATCAGCCAATATTATTTATTCAGTGCATTTGTTACCTTTCAGGGTCCAAGCCCCCACGTCTGTTAGAACAGAACTATTAATTTAGAGCTTGTAGTTGTATCTTAGCCAGCTGCTTTAAATGTGATATATCTGTTTGTAATATTCATGCTGAGTCTTTTTTCCTCCAGCCTTTTTTGCTCCTGATACTGAAAGCTAGATGATATTTTGATAGTCTTATGCAAGGACATGGCAAGTTCAAAATAATAACAATGATAAATAAAGCAATATTTTTCCAGCAGAAGACTGAACTGTTTGTTAGAAGAAAGGCACATACACAACAAACACTTATCAGACACTATCTACTCTATCCATACATTACAGTTTTTAAGAAGGATTCCCCCCAAGAAATGTAGAATTGGAGTGGGATTCCAGAATCTATTATGTCCAGTATCAGGGATGTCACAGGAGAAAAGCAGGGCCCATAAAATATAAATTGATATGTTTTTAAAAGGAATAGGAGATGATGGAATGGGATGGCAAAGCAAACGGTACACATGTAGGGCCACTAAGAACTGACTCAACATTTGGACAAAGTTTTTTCACCAGCATAACCCTAATTTGCAGGTGAGCATGTACCCAGCCAACCCTGACATCATTACATCTAGGAACCTAATCTGTGAATAAAAACCAACTTACAGTATAAACAACAAAGAAAGGACCCCCTCCCCTCCTTCCACCTCAAGACTTCAGTAGATTTCAGTTTATGCTCTATCAGAAAGAAAAGCACAAAAACATTTTCATCCACAAAATAAAAACTATTTTTTAGCTTGGGTGAAACCTGTTTTGATAGGGGAAAAATGAGCAGCATCGCTATCTCTCTATCTGTATAGATGAGGGAGCAGCCATAGTTATAAATGGATCATCAAAACACTATTTTAGCGGGTTTGATTGGCCTCTGCTCCTGTGTTCATCAGCTCTCTTTGTGCTTTTGCAAAGAGGTGAGAAGAAATTAGCGGATACTAGCCCTACTTCCTGAAAGTATTGAGGATAATGAATCCCAAGCATTTAACTGCAAAAGATCACAGCAGAGAAGTAGACATTACATGTAGTTACTTGTTTTTCATCTTGGTCTATTATTTTGAATCCTCTTCATAATGTGACTAGATTACAATGCCTGGGGTTAATGAGACAATTAACTTTACACAAGATACCAATCACATAGACTGTTTAACTGTAATTAATGATGGTGACTTTTAATATGGTTCTTTGTATAAATAAATGCATTTTGCCAAAGTTATCCTCTGGCTTTGAAGGAACGTTTCCAGAAGTCAATCACAACAGGACAGATATTTAGTTGCAGGGCAGATTTTGATACACTATGTGATGCCTTATTCCTTGTGCAGACCCAGATACATTTCTGAAACTATTAGTGTTGTAAAGTGCTGGTCAACCTGAAAAAGGGGATTACGTCTTTAGTGTATATTTTGTGGTGCAGAGAGACTGGCCACTCTGCTATCTGACTACTTACTAATAAAATGCTTCCAGGTAATGAGAGCCTTTTATTGTTTTTATTATGTTATTTTTTTTCTGGCAGTTTCCTCTGTTGTTTTATTTACTACCTATTTTATGATGATATAGTACCATAGGGTTAAGTTCATTTTTTTCTGATAACTAGGCCTGCTTTTAAAATGGGTACCCATTTAATCGCCACTGTCAAGTTCCTGGCACTGCAAGCTAGGTGAGTGGTGCAAGGCTGCTCCATAGGCCACATCAAGCCCTGTGCTCCAGGATCAGGTCCTGAGGTCTGGCAGTGCCCCCTCTTGCTCCTGTGTGCCATGATTAGGTCCCAGGATCCTGGCACCACCCCCTCTATGCCCCCCATACCAGATTTGGGTCCTTGGGCCTGGTGCCATCATCACATGGCCTTGAGTGCAGGGATCAGGCATGCAGTGTGCAGGGCCCAGGGCTTGTCACAGGTCCACATGATACAGCACCATAGGCTGGATTTTGCCTGTGAGCCAGCAGTTAAGCACCCTTGCACTTAGTAATTACAAATAAATGGTCATGGAGTGTGTTCTAAGAGGATGATTGGTCAGGACTGCTGGGGCCTTGTCTAGTCTTAAGGCTAGGGACAGACATTCGAAAAGCCTGAGCTTGAATTGATTCAATCTTTGCAGGTTAGTCTAACCTGCAGAGCTTGAACTGATTTGCAGGTGGATAGACATTCTATTTCTATTCACTTTTGATTCAGGAAATGCAGGCAAATGCTTACAGTGGCTCAGGCTAGAAGCTGAGGGGTGCTAGAGCAGCCCTTCATTCCCTTTTATAGTGTTGAGATGAGGGAAGGGTATGGCCAGGCCCCAGCAGGGTACTTTTATTAAAGAGGGGTTTAAACCCTGACCCTGGCCTGCACAGTCCCAAGATGGGGTGTGCCTGGAGGGGGAGGGGGAAGCAGCCATCGCCAGGCTTTTCTGAGCTTGCTGCTCAAGGGGAGGAAGTGTTGCCAAACTCCGCCCCCTGGCCTGCACTCTGAGGCAAAAAGAGGTGGGGGATGTGGGGGAGGACTGCTTGTGTGGAGTGCATGCATCTGTTGATGATACTGAGCTTTTCAAGCTCCTTCTTCCTGCTTCTTTATAGTGTCTGCAGTAAACTGACAGCACTCACAGGACCCATGCATTGCAAATAAGGCCATTTCTCATACATCTCTCTGTCCCTTCTTGAACACTGTCAGATTTTGGCCTTTGAAGCAAGCAAACCAGTAGGCAGATTATCAGCCCATCAAGAAAACAAAGCCTCTCATTAATTCAACCACTTCTTAAAAAGCTTTTTCCAAGGAAGGAATGGAAGGACTTTACCAGCTGAGCTGTTGATTAGCTCCCAAAAGCCCCAAGTGGATACTGCCCTGTCTGCCTTTGTTCCAGTGAAATTGGAGACGCACATATTTCATCATTAGCCAGCAAGGGAGTTGGGGTCCCCGCAGCTGGGGTCCCTGCTGTGGGAGAGGGGGATCTCTGCTTGAGCAGAGAGTGAGGGAAGGGTGGGGCAGGGGGAAGCCAGGTAGACGCTACTAACTCCTGATTAGGGAGGAGAGGGGTGGGGCCAGCCCTGCTCTCTGGAGCAGAAAGCCCAACCCAACACAGCCCAGGGCTGAAAAGCATGCTGGGATGATGGGGGACTCTGATTTAACTTAAACCAGGAAGAAGTCTGGGACAGAAGTTTCATAAACTGGTTTGACCCAAATCAGTTATGTCTGATACTACATTCAACCGGGTTTATCTTAAACCAGTTTGAACCATTTTGAAAATGGTTTATGTGCACTGAACTTATGTTCTGTTACAGGTTTAAACTAGTCACTGATCACTTAAACCGGTTTATGTGCATCTTCTGTCCCTAGTTGAGAGTGCCCTTTGAAGCCAGTCCAGGCTTGGCTTCCAGAGCAGCGGTTTTCAACCATGGTCCACAGACCCCTGGGCCTCCGCAGACTATGGTCTAAGGGATTCGCAAAAGATTACTATGATCAAGCATAGTATATGAATACCAATACTTACAATTCAGAGGGGTCCGCACTTCAATTCAAAATTTCCAAAGGGGTACGCAACTCCACTTGAAATTTTTTAGGGGTCCACAAATGAAAAAAAGTTGAAAACCACTGTTTTAGAGTAAAGAGTAATCCCAGGCTCTTTCCCACTTTGAGACCCCAGACTTTTGGTCCCTCACCATGCATACCTGGTTCTCTAGGGCCCTGATTTAATAGCATTCAGTTCACTCCTGAAAGAGGGACTTCACCTCCTCTTGGAGCAACTTAGTGCACCCCACAGTTCCAAGCAGCATAGCAGAAAGTCTTTTGAGTAAAGGTATTTAATAAGGCAAAGCCATTCAGCCAGAGATTCTCTGTCTCCTTCGAAGCAGTTAAGTAGCCCTTCCATCTCTAATCCAGCCTATGCAGCTCTAGGCAGCCCCAAAGATACTCAGCTGTTCCTTTTTCAGTCTCTCCAGCTCCTCAAAGCTTCTCCACTTTTCCCAGTTCCAGACTCCTTTGCCCCAGACCTTCCCTCTCTGTGCCCCTCCCTTCTGCTTCTATATTCAGATTTTTCTCCTTCTGTTAGGCTGACATGTGTTGTCTCTCGCCTACTTAGTTGGCCCACTTACTATTTCATATACATTATGTAATTTGAGTAAGTTATAGCATGCCCAGTAAGTCCAGAAGGTTCTGGATCACATGAGCATCTCAAATTCATGATGTAATGACCTGCTTTTAGTTACGAGCATATCCAGACTACACAGGATGCAAGAGGTACTTTGGCGTGAAACGTAGTTACCTGCTCTCTGAGGTGATGAGCATGTAATTGTTACTCCAATATAGAGTGACAGCCACATGGACTGACATGATTGGACTAAGGATTTGATGGGAATTTCGACAGTATGATTGGTCCTAGCAATGATGGACTGAAAAATGGTGGTGGGGTACTTTGAACTAAAGCTTATCATATGAGTTTTAGTTTAAAGCACCCCACCACCATTTTTCAGAATGGGGATGCTGATACACGTGACGCTGGAGTCTGCTGGAGCGTGGCAATTACCATGCTCCAGCATACTTGATTCATCGAGTCTGCTCCAACAAGCTGTAATTACAGTGCATCAGAGCAGCATCACTGTCCTAGGAGCCCAATGTGCTTGCTTGCTTCCATGTTTGCTTGTTCACATGATCAGCAAGTCCCCCTGAGTTGGTATACCAAGGCCCTGATCATAGCTGGATCTGGAGGGAGCAGAGAGACCCTAAAGGATCATTTGGAAAGGTAATGTATCACTCCACCCTACATTCCAGGAGGTCTAGTCGTTGTGCAAGGAGAGATTTCTGTGAGGGAGGAAGAAAAGGGGTTAAATGTGTTGCCTGTTCTCCTCTGTGGAGTAAGAGTGTCTGTGAACTGTTCCTGCAACACTGTTGTAAGAGAGAGAGTCTATGATTTTTATGTTCTTTACTGTTCTGTCTATTGATTGTATGCCTATATACCCTGTTAACAGTTTGTTAATTCATTGGTTATAATAATAACAACTCAATCATTAACTGTTAATGAGACTCATTATTTAGGATTTCTCATTTGCCTTCTCAAGTTGGGCTGTAGATGTGGGTCATTTAGAGTTAGGATCTACCACTTTCATATGAGAGAGAAAAGTAATTAGGTATTTGTCACAAGGATTAACAACACTTATGACCAAGTAACTAAATCCTTGGATGATGGTGTCGCTGTGGATGTAGTCTTTCTAGACTTTAAGAAGGTCTTTGACACTGTCTCTCACCCCATCCTCATCAATAAATTAAGCGACTGTGGCATTGATGCCAGCACAGTTGGATGGGTAAAAATTTGGCTGATGGGGCGCACCCAGAGAGTAGTGGTGGACGGGCTGTACTCAACCTGGCAAGATGCGAGCAGTGGGGTACCCCAGGGCTCGGTCCTCAGGCCCGCACTGTTTAACATCTTCATCAGTGACTTGGATGAGGGGGTGGAAAGCACGCTGTCCAAATTTGCTGATGACACTAAGATGTGGGGCGAGGTGGACACACGAAGGGAGAGAGAGGCTGCAACTAGATTTAAACAGACTACAAAAGTGGGCAGATGAGTATAGGATGGAGTTCAATGTAGACAAATGCAGAGTGCTGCACCTGGGGAGAAGGAATCCACAGCATACATACAGGCTGGGGAGTTCCCTTCTTGAAAGCACAGAGGTGGAATGGGATTTTGAAGTCATTATTGACTCCAAGATGAACATGAGCCGCCAATACCAGACCACAGCCAGCAAGGCCAGCCATACCTTGTCATGCATCCAAAGGTGCATCTCAAGCCGGTCCAGAGAGGTGATACTCCCCCTCTATGCGACATTGGTCAGGCCGCAGTTGGAGTACTGCATCCAGTACTGGGCACCGCATTTCAAAAGGGATGTGGTCAGCCTGGAGAGGGTTCAGAGGACGGCCACCCACTTGGCGAGAGGGCAGTAGGACAGGTCCTATGAGGAGAGACTGAGGGTCCTGAACCTGCAAGAGGAGGCTGAGGGGGGACCTGGCAGCTGCCTACAAGCTCATCGGGGGGAATCAACAGTAAATAGGCAGAACCCTTTTCTCCCCAGCACCACCTGGGGTGACAAGGAACAATGGTCATAAGCTGATGGAGAATAGGTTTAGGTTGGAGATCAGAAGGCAATATTTTACAGTTAGGGTGGCCAAAATCTGCAACCAACTTCCCAGGGAAGTGGTCCTCACCCCTACCTTGGTCAATTCAACAGGAGGTTGGATGATCACCTGTCTGGGGTCTTGTGAACCCAGCATTCATTCCTGCCTGTGGCAGGGGGTCAGGCTAGATGATCTGTTCAGGTCCCTCCTGACCCTAGCTACTATGAAACTATGAAATTAAATACGGTGATTTTTCCCTGTTCAACAATACACATTTTTGAGCATGTCCTTTCACAGCATCTGGTGAAGTGAGATTCAGCCCAGGAAAAAAATCTACCATCTTTTGATTAGTCTATGAGGTGCACATCTGCCCTGCCTTCAACCTGTTTCTTCTTTCCATTCCTTTTGTCACATTTGCCTTCTCTTGACACATCCTGGGTGTTGGCCATCTCATCTTTGTTGATATGTCAAAAGGCAAGGATTTCTTAGGATGATATTCTTTTATTGGACTGACAGTGTAGAGATAGAGGTAGACAAGTTTTCAAATGCAAGACATTATTTGTCCAGTCTAGAAACAAAACCAGTCAAGATTTTTGTTGCTAAAAGGCCATCTGATCTGTCCTGAATGTATCCAACCCTGGCATTTAACCTCTCCTTTCTGTGCACAGACTAAGGAGGTAAACTAAGTTACACACTATTACACCACCAATGTGAATACAGTTAACACATAAATATTACGATAAAGCACATAGTCTGTCACAATGAGGAAAGGCAGGGTCTTCCCAGCTGCCAAACTAATATTGCTTTTGAAGGGAAGGGAAATTCAACAGAACACTAGTCACACAATATTCAATTTTATTTTTTTTTGTAATTCTCAGTTTATAACTTTTGCACAAGGTTTAAGATTTCTCTTTTCCTCTCTCTTCTCTCTAAAAAAAAAATTCTAAATGCATTTATATTACAAATAAATATATATGTTTAGTTGTATCCATTTAACAGGGCCTATTATCCCAATGAAGGTGGCCACAGAAACTGTGGGATCCTTGATATTCCAGACTGTGTTACCACCATTTCACTCATCTATCCCCCACAGGAAAGGAAATTAGAGACTAGGAAATAATTAGAGTAAATATCAGTAATAAAAAGTTATTTCTTGAAAAAAGTATCTAACAATGAATCTCTTAAAAGAAGCTTACACTTTGACACCTCTACTTCTCGCTCTCCTTCTGGAGTCATAAACAATCAACTCCAATAATGGCCCCAGCACCTTGATGTTTGCTTCTGCCTGCCTACAAGACACTGTATACACACTTCTCATTACTCAGAAGCCTCACTGGCAGAAGCCCCGTAATATAGAGAACCAGGGATTTGTTTTTGAAATTTGCTTTTGTTCTTATGCACACTGAAAATAAGACTTTTCAAAGTTTTTCATGAAAAAAATAAGAGAAAGACTGTGTGGCATGTTGAGATGTGGGTATGCCCATCCACTCAATCCAGGGCAATAGGCTGACCTCAGGACGAGAATGACCAGTCACCCTATCCTAAATTCCACAGCTGACCCACTAACCACTGGCAACTACACCCATCAGTTTCTCAATCCTCATTATCTCTACTCAGTGCAATTTTGTCCAGTGGCATAATTAGGTGGGGGGTGACAGGGAACCATGCATTCATGAGCGCAAAATGGAAGTCACCATTTCCACCTTGCCCTGGGTGCGTAGCTGTGTCCCTACAGTGCTGGTGATGTCTAAAAGTCCTTCTGAGCAACAACATTCATGCTGAATGTTGTGAATTTCACCAGGGCAACAGTCACCACATCAGTTCTATTCCACAGGTCTCTCTGGCATGTTGCTTAGCTCATTTCTCTGCCTTGCTCTTCTAGAGGTCTCCTTGGCCTCTGGGAGCTCCCTGAAGCTCTACTGCCATATTAATCTGAACCTAACTGAATGTATTTCCTAGCTCGCCTCATCAAATTGCTGTGGTGGTGCAGTCAGAAGTAGAAGGGCCTTATGCTCAGATGTGGAGTGATGCTTACCCAACCACCTCCCTTTTACCCACCTGGAATAGCCTGTTGGGTAGGGGACACGCTAGGTTCAAGCTCCTCTTCCAGATCTGGCAGAGGTCTAGCATTGCCCAAAGGAGTAGTCTAGCCATTAAGTCTATTTCTCATTTACTTAGAAATTCTGCTTTGGCCCTGACAATTCTTCCCAATTAATCTCCTTCAAAGCATTGCCACAAAACACATTGGTCTCACAAAAAAGGTGATATTGGCAAAAAGCAAAGTTTTGTTTTTTTTTTTTCAATTGGTACTAGCTGTCAAATATTACCTAATTCAAACAAAAGGCAAAACAAAAACAAAAAACAAAACTTGTATTAGGTTGTTTAGTACTGGGGTGTCAATTTATTGCCCATGAGCTGGATCCAGTCCATGGAGCTGTGCTGTGTGGTCCCCAGAACTGGTAGAGGTGCCAGCCATTCCTGGCATTCAAAACGTCCATCTCTCTTTATATAATCACAAGGCATTTTAGTGCCCTAGATACAAAATCTCATCACTCACCAAGGGAAAAGTGAGTAAATAGCTGCATTTATGCCTCTTGAACCTAAGGCATGAACCACAATGACACATATGGGATGATTATCACTTACTTCAGTCAGTCAGAGCATTGACATAAGCTGAAATTGTTTTGTTAAAGTACAAGACCCGGGCAATCTTTTTCAGCCAAGTCTTTGTTCAGCAAAAAATGTAGTTTCAGTTGCATCAAAACACTTTTCTTCACAATTGCTCTTGTTGCAAAAACCCACAATAATTAGAAAAACTAAATATAATCAGAAAAAAATAAACCTTTTGACATTTTAAAAATGATTTGATTCAGAACTTTTTCTTTTGAATTTTCCTCCATTGTTATTCAAATAAGTTAAAAGGCCTGAATCCAAAATGAAGCATCTAGTTTGGGGCTGGATTGAACATTGTGTTCAGCCATATCGATTTGCTGAAAGATTTAAACAATTTTTCACCAGGTTCAGCCAAAATCATTCTTATATATTTTTTAGAATGGCTAGCAAACCAAAACCAGTTATTCAGACACAGCTCACAACTCTAATTTTTTTAGATAGTCAGCTTTTTGTGCTAATATTTTACTTTCTGTAAAAATAAACCACTTTCTACCCCAGGTTTACAGAACAGTTTAAGCTAAATTGCAGTCATCCTAACCTGACAAAGACAAAGACTCCTGTTACTCCTGCTATAAACACCCATTTATATGAACACCAAAAATGTTAGACTTAATCAATGGTGAACATTTTTTCTTGCTTGCTGACAATCTTCTATTAAATGCCCTTCAGCAGGTCTCTTTAAAGTTATTTGATGAATGAAGCAATTCTAAATCATGATCACTTCTCAATATGAAAACAGTTACACAAGTGTATATAATTTTACTATCCTATTATTCATGCAGCTTCAGGCAGCATTAATTTGAAATGATCCAACATTCAATCGCTGAATCAGTATATAGATGAAAATAATCTGTGTGCGTGGCCCAAGTTCATTAGACATCTTTAACATTAATAATTGCATTTTTTCAAGCTCAGACACAAAACTAATACATCTGCAGACAACAGCCGGGAGTCTGTGTTATTTGATGTCTTAGATGAAACGTGCTATGCAACAGGAGTTCTGGAGTCTTGCTTTTTAAGAGCATCTTCGATGGCAAAGCTCTTAATACGCTGCTTTACTCTGTCAAGATTTCTAATACCTCCGGCTGGAGTTCCTGATATGCCTCCAGGTAGATCTTGCTTGTTCTCACATAATCAAACACACAGGGCATCATAATGAGTGCATGAAAGATTGACATCCATAAGGTGCCCCCTGTGAAACATTCCTCCAAAGTCTGATTATTCCAAGAACCCAGGCATCACAGTCACTGTTAATGATGTCAGCTGCCACAGCATGGGGCCTCAGGCATTTCTCTCCAAGGTCACTCAGCAGTACATTTTGTTTTTCACATCTATGTTTATTGTTGCCTTTAAGCACAAATGCAATTACATCTGCCCAGTATGTTGGTGCCTTCTCTGAGGTTGTGTAATAAAAGCCAATAAACATTAAACCACAAAACTATGCTAAGGCAGGTTAAGAGCTGTCCTTATACCCGCAGCAGTAGAAGAACAGTTTTTAAGACTAAAACTCCATCTTTAACCTATTGTTGTGCGTTTCATGTTATAGGACTTAGCATATATGAACACCCACAGTTGTGCCTCCTAGAAATGAGCAATTCCTGGTAACGCCTAGGACTGAGTAGGTGTATTTTGAGATTGACAGCCAAACTGTGGATGCCTGCAGGTGCAGTGGGGTGAGAAAGTGTGGGAGTGTCAGCGGCCTGTCAGGGCTCAAAGGCTGATACACAGCAGCAAACAGTTGCATTTAAACACGTTCCGTGCGTGGGAGTAGTCACAGCAAGCAGGTGCGAGAAAAGCACAAAACTATGAATAAGTACTTGTATGAACCGTTGATGTACCAACACTCCTCAGTAGCACAGAAGAGAAGTAAACGGTGGGTGAATCCTTTGCACAGGGCAAGTCTAGTCCCGGGGAAGAGGAGATTGACTTGGGTTTCCTTATCACGCAGACATGCTCAAGAAAGGAGGGATAAGAGTCGAGGATTTTAACATAGGGAAGGCAGGATCCCACACTGGGCAGTCTGAAGTCTTGGGTAAAGCCCACACTGGAAGGAGAATTTACGGTTCTTATTTTCATTTCCTGATTTGACTTATGCCTAGTAAAGATTTGCTAATACTATAAATTTGTCAAAATATCGAACTGTCTAGTCATACCACCCTTTCAATGCTGCGAATTGCACACAAAACAGCATGCTGATAGCCCCACATATAATCACAAAGAATCCTCAGGACCTCCTTGGAATACTTTTAAGTGCATTTTTCTACATTTACAACTCTTTAAACCCTGAGAATCTACTGTGTCTCTGTACATAAAGGGTTGCAGTAAAGCATATCACTAGTGAAATAGCAACAACTTCAGCAAATTGCTCACCAGAGTTTCAATCAGTGTTAAACAAAGCTTTGAAAGAGCATGTTTGCTGCCCCTTAGGCTTTCAATGAACAGTAGAAAGTGGAGAATTGTACTGCTAAACTAGCAGAAATTTCAAAACATTTCTCACCTGTGGGAGCCAGCACAGCTGCTGATATATATGGTAATAATCTAAAGGGCATCTTCGCATCAGGTGGTCATTTTGAACTTCCAGTCAGTGCGACAGACAAGCCCAAGGCTCACCATACAATTGCATGTCAGAGAGGCAGATGAGGGAAAACGAGCACAGGTAAATCCCGCAAACAAACTTGAAGCTATTTTGTTCAAGCATCAGGAAGACATGATGACCTGGACAGAAGCATAAAATGCCCTCAATGCTAAATCCTGTTCATTTGCTTTTCTGTGAGAGCACAGGCTTGATCGCTTTTGGAAATGAAAAGGGTATTGTTTCCAGATTCACAAATATTTAAGAAGTTATACAAAACGATGGGGGAAAACTACAGCAGAAGGTGTTGCGAGATGCATGCGAGAGACAAAGCATTAACGAGAAGTCCCAAACATGACTTCTAACGAAACTGAAAGGAAGACGGGTTGGTTCTCTCTGATAACACTGCAGGGTCATTGAAGAAAGCTATAGCAAAGCTGAGAAAGCATTTGCTTTGCTATGACTTTGGCTTCATACAGACATTACAAGTTTGGGGGGTTAGATTGGGTTTAAAATGCCCCCCCCCCCCAATCTATTTTAGATCAGCCCCCAGATGAACAACCCCCACTCCCAGAAACAAAACCCCATGATCCCCCCAACCCCTCCTCCCTCCCTGAGTTTTTTCCATCAGCTCCCAGTACTGAGGAATGCTGGTTAAACTGGCACCAGGAGTGGCTTGCTGTATTAGGGAGTTTGGTGGGCTTGAGGGGGGAGGTGGCTGGTCCATGGGTGGGGGGACATGGGGGTTGTTTGGGGATGAAGGGAGGGGCCAGGGGGCTAAAAATAGCCCAGTGCTCTGGAACTGGAACCCCAGGGCTGGACTTTCCCAGGACCCCAGCCTAGGCTCCAAACACAAGTTCAGTTGGATTAGTCTAGCTGTACCCAATCTAACTTAGTGCACCATCAAGGTACAGTTAAATCAGATCAGGTCAGCAATTTTTTGACCCATCTAACCTTCCTAGAAGGTCTGTATAGTTTGCACTTATGTCAATCTAACTAGAGATCTAAATGTAAGGTCCACATGTAGGTGAACTAAGTTAGGTCGGGTGACCATTTTAAACAGGATCTAACCTTCCCCTAACCTCCACAAATATCTATGCATACCCTTTGATATAGTTCATTTTCACTGACACCGCTGCCCTATCTCAGGAACCTTTTAGTGTGTGGCTCACTTCTTCTGCCACCTTAACTCTTACCTAATACTTACATGCCTCCACATAACGCTTTTAAAGAGGGGTTCATTTTCTCCTTTGGAAATGACCTTTAACTTTTCCAATGACTGTTATCTTCTCTTTTCCATACTTCAGTATGTGATTTAGCTTGTTAAGATTCTGAGTTTCCATGTCCAGACAGGAATAGGACTGTTCCCCTATACAGAATATTAGGTGGGGCCCACAACAATGGTTTATTATGGGATGACATAATTTTGGCAAGTCTATTAGCAATACCAGTAGGAATTTCATATAGGCAGGATTCTCTATCCACAACAATTCACTAGGTGATTTTTTACTTCTCAGGTCCCTTTACATTTTCTCATTTTATTTCTTATCTAATACTTACTTTTTTGACATATGTCACCCAAGAGATAAATAACTCTCTCAGCTCCTGTTGACTTCCTCAGCCAATCTAGTTTCTTTTTTTTTCCATTACTTTTATTTCATTCCCCTTTCTCAAGTCTCATTAGCCTTAATTAAGCTTGTTCGGGTGGAAAACACTTACCTTAAAATAAAACAAAACACAAACCCCATACCATCAATGTATTTTCTTAATGGGCCAAATCTTCAGAAACTCTGCCACCCCCATTGACCTTAAAATCCCTTCCAAAATTAATTGAGCTCAGTGAAAGTTTTGCCAGGTTTAGGATACCAAGTTTGACCAAGCTAAGCGTAAGTAACTATCTTCATTGAGATGCTTGTTTGTATGTGCATGCATTATACGTAATAAGGGTGTGCCAAGCGGGCCCTATTTGATTCGGATTTGGATTCAGGCTGAACCAGGGGCAGCGATTTGATTAGTTGATTCAGATCACTGTCCCTGATTCGATTTGGCTGAATCCAAAGATTTCATGCTGATTTGGAGAATGAGTGATTCAGACACAGACACAGCTTTAAAAGTTTTTTCTACAAACCCTGAGGAAGCAGGCATGGCTTGTGATTGCTGCGATACTGGGGTGGATGGAGCTGTGGCTGAAAGCCACCTTTGCTTCTCCCCGAAGACTCTGCTATGTGACAATTTGATTAGGATGGGCCCAGCAGAGGAGACACCCCTTTACCCTCTCTCTTTAGGTAACCTGAGCTGGATACATTCCTGAGGGAGGGGGAAACCTGCTCCCTCTGCCTATGTGACTAGTATCACATACTTGGGGAGGGGCTTCCTCCCTGGTGGGCTAGAGACTGCCAGTCTGCCTGATGTATTTCAAATTGGTTGGCTGACAGCCAACAGGTGCTGGCCTCCATTGGACCAAGTAAATGAGGTCACAAGGGCTATATAAGTTAAGGACTGCCCAGGAGGTGGGGGCACCAGCCATGAGGGAGACTCAGAGACAGAGAAGAGCTGTACCATCTAAAACCTGCTCTCTCTCTCAAAACTCATGATCAAGGAACTGCCTGCCTCCAGCGGGAATCTCCACCTGCCTCTGGATGATACTTGTGAGTAAGCTACCTGAGATCTAACTAGATATTTAGCTTGCAGTAACTCAGATGCATGATCAAAGGCTACTCAGCCATGGGAGTTTGCTCTATGGGATTTCTCTGATATTGCTCTCCCTGTACCCTATTTTAACCCTACCCTCTGTAACCAGTAAAGTTCTCCTTTGTACCTAGAGTGGGAGACTTATTGGGAGTGGGTCTAGATTATGCCTTGGGGTCCCCTTGGTTCGGCTGACTAAGGGAGACCACTACTTGTGCTTCTGACTGAGGAAAGCATCCCAAATTCTTGAAGTGAATCAAGTACCCTTGAGGGCTACTAGGCCTGTGGTACCCAGGGTGAGCAGAGCCAGAATCAGCCCAGAGCCCTGGGTGGTGGCAGTGGAACCCCCAGGCTAGCAGGTGTGCTCCAGGAAGGGGATTGGCCAGACGTGAGGCACCCCCAGGGACGCACTCGGAACCTGGAAGGTGGTTGGGTGCAGTGAGGTGGGTGGCTCAACACAGGAGTGCCCCCTACTGGCCCACCATAGGAGCATCCCACAGGAGTACGGGGGCAGGGGGACCCTTCACGTGCTCCGCAGCAAACCTGGAAGCGGACTTGAAGTACTTCCAGGTCTGCCGAGGAACGTGCTGGGGGCACCCCTGTGCCTCCCTGCCTCAGGGATCTACCACAGAGCCAGTCACTGAGCCAGGAGTGCAGCCCCCCCACCCCCGTGTGCTTCTGGTCCACTTCTGGATCTGCTGCTGAGTGCACTGGAGAGCCCCCCTGCTTCTGTGGACACTCTATGCACCCCAGCATCATAGCACTCGCAAGCCCCTGCTGCCTAGATGTATGCAGAAAAAACATTTAAAGCTGTCTCTATATCTCAATCTCCAAACCTTTCCAAATCTCTCTGAATCGATTTGGAAGGTTCCAATTCGATTTGGAGAGATTAAAGGGTCCTCTGATTTCATTCAGATTTAAGATTCACCACCAAATCGGGCTGAATCTCCACCAAATCGAATCAGGGACCAAAACTTTGCATAGCCCTACTACTTGACATTAAATAGGAAGTTTTTGGAGAGCATATGAAGACAACTGCCTGGTGCAAGTGTTGGAGATGCAACTAGGGGCAATGTTGTTCTTGACCTGCTGCTCATAAACAGGAAAGAATTCATGGGGGATGTAGAAGTGGATGGCAAGTTGGGTAGCAGCAACCATGGAATTACTGAGTTCAGGATTCTGACAAAAGGAAGAAAAGAGAGCAGCAGAGTAAGGACCTTGGACTTCAGAAAAGCAGACTTTGATTCCTTCAGGGCACTGATGGGCAGGAGCCCCTGGGAGGTCAGTCTGAGGGGGAAAGGCATCCAGGAGGGCTGGCTGTATTTTAAATAAACTTTACTGAGGGAACAGGAACAAATCATCCTGATGTACAAGAATAATAGCAAATGTGGCAAGCAACCAGCTTGGCTTAGGAGAGAACTCTTTGGTGAGCTTAAACACAAAAAGGAAGCTTACAGGAAGTGGAAGCTTGGACAAACAGCTAGTGAGTATAAGAATATTGCTCATGCATGCAGGGATGAAGTCAGGAAGGCCAAAGTGCAATTGAAGGTGCAGCTAGCAAGGGATGTGAAGGGTAACAAGATGGGTTTCTACAAGTATGACAGTAGCAAGAGGAGGATCAGGGAAAGGGTGGGTCCTTACTGAATGGGCAGATGGGGGCAACCTTGTGACAGGATGAAGAAATGGCTGAAGTACTCGAGTACTTCAGCTCCCAGACTACCGCACCAACGCAGCACAGTTTATGGAGAAGGTGAGCAGCTAACTGTGGTGAAAGAACAGATTAGAGACTGTTCAGAAAAACTGGATGTGGGGCCAAATGCAATGCATCCAAGGGTGCTGAAGGAGTTGGATGATGTGATTACAGAGCCACTGGCCATTATCTTTGAAAATTTGTGGTGAGTGGGGGAGGTCCCAGAAAATTAGAACAGGGAAAATATAGTGTCCATCTTTAAGAAAGGGAAGAAGGAAGATCTAGGAAACTACAGACAAGGTATCAGTTGAACACAAACTTTCCTTGATATATTTACAATTTTAAAGCAATTAGGAAGCCTACCAGTGCCTATATCACTATAATAAAATAAAGTCTAAATACCTATAAATGTTGGCATTTGACTTTGGGTTTTTTATCATGAAAAATCAGAGCCCCCCTGCCTCCTTAGCTCACAGAGCACAGGTCCAGGCTGCTCACTCCCAAGCCATAGCCCCTTAGTTCTGCTGGTGTTCCTTGCTCCCCACCCACTGCCCTCCGGACCTGCTGGTGCCTCTCATTCCACACCATCAGCCCCCTGGTGCTGCTTATGTCCCTCACATCCCCCCACAGCCCTCTGGCCCTCCTTGTGCCCCTCACTGCCCCCCCACAGCCCTCTGGCCCTCCTTGTGCCCCTCACTGCCCCCCACAGCCCTCCCAGACATACTGGTGCCCCTAGTTCCCAACCCACAGCTTCCTGGTGCCCTAGGTGCCAGGGCTACAGGGCTAGGGACCTGGGTCCACAGCCCTCCCCCCCCGCAGGGGGCAGTAGCAGCTGCTCTGGAGTGGAGTGCAGAGGTGTAGGCTGCCTGCTGCAGGCTCAGGCTCCCTGCCCTGCTGCTTTCCCATGGGGCCTTTGCAGCCCATCAGATGTGACTCAGTGCTACAGAGCACAGCAGGGATGTGCGGGGAAGCTTATTGCTGCTGCAAGCTCCATGCTGCCCTGGTGAGGTATCCTCTGCCTCTGTGCCAGCAGCAGGTACAGTGGCGGAGTTGTGCCCCTCGTTGCTGCCACATGGACAGGGGCACATTGCCAGGGCAGTGTGGAGCTTGCAGAGGCAACAAGCTTCCCCGCTCTCTGAGCTGCTTGGTGGTCATGTGCATATACATACATATGGCACACCTCCACCTGACTGCTCTCCTCCCACTTCCTTCCAGGCCCTTGCAGGCTGAAGCTTTGTCTGCAAAACTGAAAAATCCATGGGTATCTCTGTTAAAATGATAAATCTATGTTTTCCTTGGGTAAAGAGAATAAACCATGTTTTGTTTTGTTTTCCCCATTTTTCCATAGGAAACAGAAAACCTGGATCTGTGATGATAAGATAACTGGCTCTGTGGATGTGGGGATAGCAGTGGACATAATATACCTTGACTTTAGCAAGGCTTTTGATACAGTCTTCCACAGCATTCTTGGAAGAAAGCTGAAGAAGTATGGGTTGGATAAATGTACTGTAAGGTGGATATAATGCTGGGTGGATTATTGGGCACAATGGGTAGTAATCAATGGCTCAATGTCTAGTAGGCAGTTGGCATCAAATGGAATGCCCCAGGGGTTAGCCCTGGGGCTGGTTTTGTTCAATATCTTCATTAATTATCTGGAATATGGGATGGATTGCACACTCAGGAAGTTCGCAGATGACACCAAGCTGGGGTTGTAGATACATTAGAGGGTAGGGCTAGGATTCAGAGTGACCTAGACAAATTGGAGGATTGGGCCAAAAGGAATCTCATGCGGTTCAACAAGGACAAGTGCAAAATCCTTCACTTAGGACACAAGAATCCCATACACTGCTAAAGCCTGGGGACTGACTGGCTAAGCAGAAGCTCTGCAGCAAAGGACTTGGGAGTTACAGAGGACAATAAGATGGATACGAGTCAGCAGTGTGCCCTTGTTTTCAAGAAGAATAACAGCATATTGCATTAGTAAGAGCATTGCCAACACATCAAGGGAAGTAATTATTCCCCTCTATTCTGTATTGGTGAGGCCACATCTGTAGTACTGTGTCCAGTTTTTGGTCCCCCACTATAGAAAGGATGCGGACAAGTTGAAGAGAGTCTGGAAGAGGGCAACAAAAAATGGCTCAGGGGCTAGGGCACATGACTTATAAGGAGAGGCTGAGGGAAATTTATTCTGCAGAAGAGAAGACTGAGAAGGGATTTGATAACATCCTTTAACTACCTGAAGGTGGTTCCAAAGAGGACGGAGCTGGACTGTTCTCAGTGGTGGCAGATGATAGAACAAGGAGCAATTGTCTCAAGTTGCAGCAAGGGAGGTTTAGGTTGGATATTAGGAAAAACTCTCTCATTAGAGGGTGATGAGGCACTGGAACAGGTTACCTAGAGAGGTGGGGGAATCTTCATCCTTCAAGGTTTTTAAGGCCCTGCTCAACAAGTCCCTGGCTGGAATGATATAATTGGGGATGGTTCTGCTTTGAGCAAGGGGTTGGACTAGATGATCTCCTGCAGTCCCTTCTTAATTTTTTCTGATTCTATGATTCTAGTATAGAGGGACAACCACTGATGCTAGACATTTGGGCTGGGGGCAGAAGTTACACAGAAACTGGTATAAGTGATCAGAACCCAGTTTCAAAGAGGTTCAGTGTACATAAACAATTTTCAAAATGGCTGAAACTGGTTTAAGATAAACCTGGATGGATATAGTATCAGACTTAACTGATTTAGGTTAAATTGGTTTATTGAACTTCTGTCCCAGATCCCATCCAGATTCTAGTTAATTCACAGTCCCCCAGCATCCCAGGACGCTTTGCACCTTCCCCACAAAACCCACCTCACAGGCAGCACAAGCTAGCTTTGGCTCAAGCTGTCTGCTCCAGCTGAGCAGGGAAGCATGCTTTAGCACCCCCCGGCTTCTGACCTGAGCCACTGCAGATATTTGGCTGCATTTCCAGAATCAAAAACAAATGTTCACTTGTTAACTTTGACTAACCTGCAAAGATTAAATTGATTCAGCCTTAGGCTTTTTGTCTCTCTTTACTTAGCCTTGCACACTGGTAAAGTGATCAAGAAGTGTAATTTGCTGGAGAACAAAATGGAGAAATATGTTGGGAAGGAGAAAAACACCTATAAAAAACCTTATTCAGCTTGTTTAGGAGGGACACCAGTGCAAAACTGCAGACAGAAAGACAGTTTGAACTAAGCTCAGGAAAAAACTAAGTAATCAACTTTTGAGACCTGGCAGTGCAAATCAGAATGATTTCATTCAGAGACCGAACATTATATGGAGCCTCATTCTGTGATGTCTGGGTAGCATAAGACTAAGGTCACAGATAAGAGATAACATTGCCCTTATCTACAGTTAAGCAATGTGAGAAGATATGAGAAGATTGACAAAAAAACCCAGAACCACCATGAATCACAGTCTCAACGCATCTGTTTGCAAAGGCCAGGCAACATCTTACATAAAATGTTGTGTTTTTTCTAAGGGCAAGTGGCTACAGCAGTTCCCAAATTAGTCTCTGGAGGCCATGAAGCCTGTATGTTCAGAAGCTTGGAAGTTATGTTATAAAGCCCTCTAGCTTTTTTTTTTTTTTTTTTTTTTTTTTTACACAGATGAGAACAGAAGTAAAATATTCTACACTATTCACAGGGCTTTCAACACCACTATTATTTTTATTAGGATTGGGGTTTGCATATTCAGATCACAAAAATGATACTAAAACAATGTGACAGAAAAAAACAATAAAAGCCTGAAAATTCACATAGAGGAATGAATTGTACCATATGTCCTACTGTACTGTACCTAGACACAACAGAGTACTTTAAAAAAGTCACTAAAGTAGCACCCTGTTGTGCTTATTTATTAGAGGGCATATGGTATATGTCCTCTTTAATTGCAAGTTTCCTTGCATGTCTTTTGTTCTCTCAAAGTTATATTCGCTTTAAGGTTTCTCAGAATTTCTGTCATTCTTCTCAACCCTGATCTTCTTTAAAATAGATAGGATAATCACTAAAATCTATAAGGGATTACAAGAAACAAAATTTCAAGAGTCCTTCTGTTAAAAAAATGGATTTGAAACTACAATGCAGCCAAAGTATTTATTGTAAACAATGTTCAGATTTTTAGCAATAATTTATTGCTTGAATTCATATTGCTTGTATTCATTATTATTGCTGCTATCAAGTTATTAGTTAATGTCCCCAGTCAGATTAAAGCCTAATGGTTGAATCCTGCAGTGTTTTTATAAGTAATGCTTCATTTAAACTCAAGATAAGGAATTGATCACTGCTCAGTCTTAAGAGGGCTTGTGTCTGCGAATCACACACCTTGGGAAGAGGTGGTATCTGTGCGTGCCAAACTTACAGATCTCATACAGACATGGTTTTCAACCTTTTTTTCATATGTAGACCCCTAAAAAATTCCAAATTCCTTTGGAAAATTTGAATGGTGGTACAGACCCCCTTGAATTGTAAGTGTGGGTATTCACATACATTTAATTAATCACAGTCATTTTTGCAGACCCCATAGAATGTCTATGGACCCCCAGGGGTCTGTGGACCATGGTTTGAAAACCACTGTTATGAAGGCACTGGAAGGAAGTCCTATCACCTCTGTAAGTGCTAGCAAAGTTCTGCTCCTGCACCATGCCACTTTAAAGCATGTAGCATACCATATTTATCTGCACACCATGTGGATATTTTCCCTCAAAGATTAGCAATGGAAAATTGGAATGCATATCTTAAACAAGTTAATTTCTGCAAGGACTAGAGGTGCAGAAGGCATGGAGCTGGGGAAGGCTTCCCCTTTTCATCTTCATTCCCTTTGCCCTTCCTGGCTAGAGACAGACATTCAAAAAGCTGGAGCCTCAATTGATTCAATCTTAGAATTTTTTTTCAATCTTTGAAAGATTAAACTAATTTGCAAGTGAATAGACATTTACTTTTGATTCTGAAAATGCAGGCATATGCCTGCAGTGGCTTAGGCTAGAAGCTGGGGGGGTGCTAGAGTAGCCTCTTTTCCCTTCCTTAGCAGCTGCAAGGCTGGAGGGAAGCTATGTGATTGCAGAGGGGTTTAGACCCCCACCCTGGCCTGTCGGGCCCCCAGCCAGGGTGCGACTGGAGCAGGAGGGGGAACCAGCCTTTGCCAGACTTGTCCCTGAGGCCAGACACCAGCAGCACCTCAGGTGAAGAGAGGCGGGGCGGGGGGGGGGGAGGGAGAGGGCAGATTAAAATCCCATCTCCAGTTAGGCATGAGACCCCAGTCGGGGTCTGTTTCACTTTCCCCCCCTGCTCCTGCTCGGGCTTCAGGGGGCCTGGCCAGAGCCAGGTGGCATAGCCCTGCTATTCTCCCAGGGCTGAGGCTGTGGCTGAGGCTAGGGCTGTGGGGCTCAGCCAGGATGGTCTGCAGATGCTGCTGAGGATGAATGCAGAGGGGCCAGCCCATGCTGGACAGCAGAGGCCGGACCCTTCCCAACGGGCTGCAGCTTAGGCTGGGGCCATGGGGGCTGTACAGCCAGATTGCTCCTGGCTCCTTGTGTCCAGGCTGGGCAGGACTACCATGGAGCCACAGCCAGCTGGGAAGGGTCTGGTGGGGGCACAGCCCTTCCCAGATGGCTGTGGCTCCCTGATAGCCTGGCAGCATGGGTGGGTGCTAGCCAGGAGGCACTGATGGTCCCTGAGCCTGGCAGCCATGTGCTGCAGCTGCCTCAGCATCCCGTGTCCTGTGTAACACCTGGCAGCTTCCCCCACACTAGGCCAGGAAAGTTATTTTGCCCGTCTCACCTCAGGCTGCCACTGCCGCTGCCCCTGAGCATGCCACACCACTCTGGGTGGGTGGGCCAGAAGCTTCAGCCCCATGGCTTCTGCCCAGCATGTGGGGCCCTGGCTCCAGTTCTCAAACATCTCCCATCTACTCTGCCTGCAGAGGCTGTTCATCGCACTAGGTAGGTGGAGCAGGTGGAAGGCAACCATATCTGAAGCCAAAGCCCCATGCACTGTGCAGAAGCCACCAGGCTAAAGCTCCCCTGGCCCTAAGCAGTGCTGCATGGTGTGGCAGGAGCTGCAGCTGGAGATGAAGGGAGCAGAACAGCCCTGCCGGGCTAAGCCAGCTTCCGCTTGCCTCCAGAGTGCATACTCCCCCTCCCACACCTGCCCCTGCTGCACCACTCCAGGCAGTGGGCAGGGGCAGGGGGGAGCTTCAGCCCAGCTCATGGAGCTCTGGCTCCAGCTCCAGCTGCCTTCCACCTGCTTTGTCCACATGGTACAATAAGCAGCCCCTGCAGGTGGGCAAAGCAGATGGACTGCAGCTGGCAGGGCTGTTCTATTCCCTTCACCTCCAGCTGCGGCTCCTGCTTCTGCTGCACTGCACAGCACCATTTGTGGCAGGGGCACTTCAGCTGGGCAGTTTCTAACCAGTGCATGGGACTACAGCTTCAGCTCCAGTTGTCTTCCATGCACTTTGCCCACCTGGCGTGATGAGCACAATCTGTGGGCAGAGCAGATGGAAGGCATCCAGGAGCTGAAGCCAGAGCCCCATGCGCTGGCCAGAAATCATGGGGCTGAACCTAGCGGCCCATCGACAAAGTGGCACAGCAGGGCAGGGGTGACAGCAGCTGGAAGTGAGGGAGGAAGAACACCCCACCCCCTAGCCAGCATATAGCTTGTGGTGCGGCTGCAGCCACATGGGTGCTGCACAGAACAGGGTGCCATTGCAGCTGAAGCTGTGGTGCATAGATGCTGGGTTTGGAGCCTACCAGCACCACCAAGCCAGCCTGGCCAGCCCCTGCCCATGCTGCTGGGCCGAGCTGCCACAGAGCCGCAACTGGATGGGAAGGGCTCTGCTTCCATGGCCTAGCCTGGGTCGGCTCTGCTGAGACCTTCGCCTTCATGGCCTGGGGAGCTGGGAGCAATCTTGCTGCATAGCCCCCATTGCCCCAGCCCAAGCCGCAGTCTCCTGGGAAGGGCTTGACCCCTGCGTCCACCCTCATCAGAACCCTCAGGTTGGCCTGGCTCAGCCCCACTGCCCCAGCCCCAGATACTGTTGAGAAGGGCAGATAGCAGGGCCATGCTAACTGGCTTTGGCCACACTCCCTCCCCTGTTACTACAGTGGGGAGGAAGCAAATGGCTGATGGGGGGATGCTCTGCCCTGGCCAGTAAGACCACAGATATTGGTGTGACAGGGGATGGAGGGGAAGATTAAATCCCCCTCCCTTTCCCCATTCACTTCAGGCTGTGGAGGGGGGACTGGGCATGGCCCCCCACCACCACTCAAGCAGTGAGGGGGGAAACACCTGACAGGGGCTGCTACCCCGGCCAGGCAGACCCCAGCTGGGAGAGAGGAAAGAGTGTGGAATAAACCCCACCCCTGCTCCCAGGGGTGCCTCAGGGGCCATGCTGGACCTGCATCTGGCCACACCCCCACCCCTGCTCTGGCTAGAGAGCAGAGGGGTGGGGCCTGTCTGGAGCATACAGCACAGTCCAGCCCAGGGCTGAAAAGTATGCTGGCATGCTGGGGGACTCTGGTTTATCTTAAACCAGGAAGATGTCTGGGACAGAAGTTGCATAAACCAGTCTGACCCAGATCAGTTTAGTCTGATACTACATTCAACCAGGTTTACCTTAAACCAGTTTCAGCCATTTTGAAAGTGGTTTATATGCACTGAATTTATGTTCTGTTACAGGTTTAAACCAGTTTCTGAAACCAGTTTATGTGTAACTTCTGTCTCTAGCCCCTGTGTGGCCAACTGGTTTAAACATCTTAGAAAGGCTGATGAATTAAGGCTTTCATAGTGTTGGTCTGCACAGAAGTAGGCTGAGGCTGTAAAAGGTTTATCCCTGTATCTGTAGCAAAAGCAGTGTGTGTGGGGGGGGAGTGGGGGTCAGGAATGGGAGCGAGAGTGATGAATGGACTCTTCCCTGCTCCCCGCAGTCAGAACCTGAAATCCCTGCCATGGCAAATAAGATTGTCTCCCCTCCCCTCCCCTTTTCCTTCAAGGAAAATCTTTTTTTCTTCATTCTACTTTCCCAAACAAGGTGTGTGTCTTATTCAGGGTCTGGGTGTGAAAAGGTGCAAATAGATATACTACATGCTCCTTGTTTGATTGCTCAGTGGCTGGACCCTTCTCCAGTCCTTGTTGGGATAGTCTCTATATATTGGCCTGGAGCAACTCTTTGCTCCCCTACAGCTGGAACAGAGCCTTTTACTACACCCTTCAGAACCATGCAAGAAAGTGGCTTCATAACCAGCTCCACTAATGCTTTACAATCTCTTTAAAATAGCCAGAATTCAGAGCTATAGAGTCATTCTACAAAAGGTCACCTCCTGGCTTTTTAAGTGATTCACCCATTTCAACATTATTAGGTATTTTTTAAATTACCTGTTTTTCATCAACTCTGCTGTGTCTGCAGCCTGCAATATTTCTGAATGTTGTGAATTGTCCAAAGCCTCTTTTATTCCTTGTACCAACAAGATAGATCAATCTATACCTCTAAAAAACTTGAAAGCCACTTCTTTAATGGATTCCTTTAAGTTCCAATTTAATATATTAAAAACATTTTCTATCACAGTTATTAGACAAGATTTTTTTGTGGGAATTACAGAGAAGAGGACACAAAGTAGTTCTGCTAAGGATTTTGTAGCATCAATGAGTTTAAGTCTGGGGGTTTAATTCTGCTATTCTTACCCCCAGGAGTTCTAAAAACCACCTGGCAAGGAAGAAGAAATTCTGTCCATCGAAGTCCAGCAACAGAGTCTTAGCCCTAAGCTCAAAGGGACTAACAGCATGAATAAATAATTCCCCCCAGGTAATGGTTACACAATATCACAATTTAGAAACCTTTGTAAACAACACATATACCCATTCATTTAGAAACAAATAAACAAGCTAACATTAGGAAAACAGCAAGACATTTAGTGGTGCCCTCCCTTCCTCCAGCACTGAGAATCAACTGTCATTTTAAGTTAATATAAATAAAGAGACATTCAAACAAAATACTTAGTACCAAAGTAAATAAAAAGAAAGAGAATAAGATGCTGGTAAACTTGTAAGGTACTGATAGTGAATACACCACTTTAATTCCCAAAGCTACTGCACTATACCATTTATATTATTCTGCAGCTGCAAAAAATAACTTTGCATTGTGTGCAAAATTGGAACTGTTTGATGTGAAAAAGATTATTTTATATTAAAAATAAAAACATGAAAATAATAGTAACAGAAGGGGGCAGAAGACTTTTATGTGTACATGGTAACTTTTATTCTCAAGGGTCACATTTCTTTGAAAATGACAGCCCAGTTTTAATCTTCACACGTAGAAGCAAGACCTAAATAGAGGGTATTGCCTACATAATCAAGGGCAGAACTGTTCTTCTTACAAATATAGTGCCATAGATCTTTTCCAGGTTAGGAAAAGTAGTGCTCTGTTGTACATAAGAAAAAAGTTGGTTAAGGATACACAGCAAATCCCTCTTCTTATAGGCTTTCCAAATTCTGTGTAGAAGAGACGGGCAACTTGTTTTTAAGGTCTCATCTGAAAGATCACTATACCTTGTGATGTAACTGGAACTTAATTTAACTGTTTCGGATAGATGGAAGGACTCAGAGGAATGTGTGGTGTTGGACAGTGTTTGTACCTTTCAGGGATGATACGCCATGCCTGTATTCCTCTAGCACAATGAAAAGTTAAGACCATGATTACTACACTATTGCATCACAGTTCTTAGTCCTTGATGTAGAACTTTGTTGGTGTATGCCAGGACATTTAGACATAAGACAGAAATAAATAGATCTCTTTCCCTTTGAGGCATCAATGCAGCCCCTTTGCATTGCAATTTCATAGTATTTGGGGGATTCAATTCCCTTATTTCATCACCATTTTGGAATTTTGTGGGACCATTCCACATTGGCATTAAAATAGCACTTTCATTGACATCATAACCACTCAGGCACTTGCATTGACATTGTAATGACTCCTTCGGGGCTGTTACCATGTCGATGGAAGTATATGAGACACTTCATTGACATTGTAACAGCTCTAGTGCCTGCATTGTGATGGTAATGGCTCCTTCGGGGCTGTTACCATGTCAGTGGAAGTATATGAGATACTTCCATTGATGATATAATAGCACTTACACTAATATTGTAAGTAAAACTGTGGAAAAAATGACCATAAAATGAAATTGGAAAGTTATACAAAAAGGTAAAATAAAAAATAATAAAAATATGTGACCAATAACAAATTTTACAGGTTTTATGCATTATTTATTTATTTGTGAACAACAAATTCTTCCTGGTAAAGGAAGTTCAACAATACATGCATACAAACACTTAGACAAAAACAAGAAAAAAACACAATAAATGAGAGCAAGACACAGATACAGATGAAAAAGATTTTGCAAATTTCCTATCTAAAATGAGGATAAAAATGCTTGCCCAATTGCTAATTATACTAATAATGCCCTTTGAGATCTTTCAAGGTAAGAAACTACTTAAAATGAAAACATTATTAATAAACTCTTGTTAAATATCACAATAACTACAACTAATCAGTTCTAGCAATCTTGTTAAAAAAGGAACATAATTTCCAGTTAGGTATCTTTAGGGTCTTATTTTCAAAAGTGCTGCACACATTCTGATATCGTATGTCCTGATTTTTTATGTTGAATATTTTTGACCAACTATAACCAAATAACTACAGCACTGAACAATAATTAAGTTAGATAACACAATATCTTTAACCATTTTTTCAGTTTTCTTTCCAAGCTAGTGGGGTAATGTCTCTACTGCATATCTCCTTTAAAAGATGCTGGAAGGATCCTGACATATGGGAAGCACTGCCCTAGATTGAGAAAGATTGCCAGGACCTCAGAACTAGTGCTGAGGATAGAAGAAATGTGAAGCTCACCCCATTGCCTTTTTTGTGTTTGAACAATTCAGGAAAAGACTCTGCCATGGAAACCTCACACAGAGTTCTTTTTCCCTTGGCTTTCTCCTGTTCTCTGTACCATTTCCAGGCAGCCACTCTGCTGTTAGAAAACTAAAATTATCATATTTATTGCCTTCAAAATTGCATGTTGAGAGCTATAATTGATTTAATTATTGTGATTTTAAAATAACATATTTCTTCTTTTGATCATGCATTGACTATAGAGCTTGCTGCAAACATCTGGATTCAAGACATTTATTCATGCAACTGCAAAATTTAATTTCCAATACACAGTGTAACATTCTATATCTTGAAAAAGATAGATAGATAGATAGATAGATAGATAGATAGATAGATAGATAGATAGATAGATACTGAATAAATTAAATGGCTTTACTACGATGATTATAACCATTCCCTTATTGGATGATAAACAACATTTGGGATATTTACTTGTTCTTTACTGATTTATAGAGACATTTTTTTTAAATGCCCATTTTTAAACACTGCTATTTTTTGCAACTCCACTGAGTGATTCCACTGAAATTTAAAATGAACTTTCCATTTTCAGTGCTCTTTGTGAGGGTTTGAGCCCTGTGGTGTTGTTAACTGACTTTCACTGGCACAGCTTTCTAGTCACGAAGTTTGGTGAGTGGCCACAGAAGCCCCTCTTCTGTTACTCAGTCATAGGTGACTGGTAGGGCGAGCATAGGGGGGCATGTGCCCCCCTGACAGTGCCGTCCCTGCTGCCGATGCCACTGACAGCTTCTGCAGGTGCTCGCCAGCCCCTTCCCCACTACTGACACCAACACTGACTTCTGCGGGTGTCCCCCCCTCGACTCAGGAGGCACCAGTTGCCCATGCTCAGAGTTGTACATTGTTGTCACTAACTAAACACCATTGTTTTAAGTACCTGGAGTGCCAAGTGATTACTGAATACCATAATTAATTGACTAGGAATAAGCAGAAATTAAAGAAAAAATAACTTGAATAAAAAAATGGAAAAGGTGCAAGATCCATTGGAGCTGAACTCTTCTGGGAAAGAAAGACGACAATTGGGAAAGGACTTTAAAAAAGGATATCATCATATCTATAAGCAATGTGTGCTAATGGAAGAAAGACAGACAAAACTGTGGTGAACAACAGGTTCAGATATACTTGATGCCTTTAACAGTTTTCAAGGAACTCAAGCAGAAACTTAGAGGAATACCGGTGCAAAAACAAAAATGTATGAGGAAAGAGCTTATTCATCAGAGTTCAGCTATGTTGACTGAACTCATACTACGCTGGGAAGGGCTGAATTCCTGAGAATTGGTCATGTTGTGACTGGAACTAAAAACATTTGGAATCGTGTGTTATATGAATATTTGTTAAGAGTTATTATTTTACAGATTTGGCTGAGAAAGGAAGACGAGTTGGGAACTGGAACTAAGATGCTTAAATTTCAGTGACAAGGAGTCAAGAGGGCTTTCAAAAGGCCATGTTCTCTTCAATAAAAGTACTTCTGAAGTGGAGGCACTGAGTATCACAGCATCACTTCTGAATTCTTTGAGCTTAAAATAATTAGCTGCAGGTGCAAGGAGATACAAGAGGCGGCCCCAAATTCACCTAAGTATTAAGTAAGATAGTTTTCAGTCCATCTCTGTTCATGGAGGTCCTTACACACACATTTAATTTTAAAAATACCTTTACATTCCATTGAGCTTAGGAGGCACCTAACATTAATCCATATGTAATAGATGTTTAGCTAATAGGGCTGGATTTCTGAACAGAGGGCATGTATGTGTTAGTGCACAGAACAGAACAGACACTGCAACATTTTACTTGTGCTGCGAACTAAGATCATGTAAAAAAGCCGATTAATGGTTTAAATTTGGTTGAACAACCACATTGAAATGGGCTCCTGTTGAAAAACACACACAGACAATGGAACCCAAGGCCTAAAACTATACTTCTATGTTTAAAATCACTTGGACTATCTTGCTCTGGCTTGTTACACCCTGAAGTGGTTGCAGTTCTTTACAAAAGTGATCCTGGTGTCACTGAGCATTGTAATTTATAGTGGAGAGCTGCACTGGGGAAAAGATCAGCAGGTACCAAGGGTCATTTTGTGCTTCTTATGGCAATCTCTGTGATGGTTGGTTAGGGACCTGGCCTAAGTCCTTAGCTTGCAGGCACCTGGGGGCCAGGATGCACCTCCATGCAAGGTATCCATTCTTTTCCCCTCTTGTACTGGAAAGTGATAAGCAAGAAATCGCCCTGCTAGTACACGAGATATAGGTCTGGATTAAAGATACTCCCTACGGAAGCTTTTCTCATTAGTGTACATATTGATTTGACATTTAAAAACGGTGCTAACATTATATTTGGAATGCTGACACTTAAAAGGGGGCTGTGGAGAACATAAGGAGCAAGAGCGAAGGTATGCTTTGGACAATATGGTGTCAGGCAGCAATGATGCGGTTAATATTCCAAAAAAATGCTAATAGCCAAAATCTGTCAACTAGCTATTGAAACTTCAAGTATAGCACCTAATTAACGGTCTGTTTCAATGAAAACTGCATTACACAAAGCACTGGAAAATTAATTAACTCGAAAAAAAATCAAAGCATCTGCCACTCTTCAGTTTGGTTTAATATATAGATTATAAAACTTAAAAAAAAATCCTCTTAAATCTTGAAATACATGTGGATTTATAATACTGCAGAAAATGATAAGAAACCAATCCACAGGAGATGAGGATTAAATAAAAGAAGTATTGAATTAGGTAATGCATTTTTTTAAGAAACAAAAACCGCTTGTTTATTTTTTTAATTCTATAATGCCAATTTTTTTCCAGCTATTTCTCTACAACTATACAAGTTGAATTGTAATTTCCACGACATGAATCTGACTAGATAACAGATTTCATTACTCTGTTTTCTCAAAAAATGTATCGTGTCATGAACATTTAAAATGTTCACTGCACAGTATGTATAGTTATTCTAGTATAACTGGGTGGTGGCCAGTCCTAGACAGTTTTCTTACACCAAGTACAGCAATAGGTTGGTTTCAAAAGTTGCCAGCTAAATCCCCATTGGAAATGCAACTGTCCTCCTAACTCATATTTTGTTTAGTGTTCTCAAAGTAACATGCTGAGCATGTATGTAGTTTCTGTGTTAATATAAGAGAGTAGAGTTGGCTACAAACTTGTTGCCAAAATGTTTGTCTATCATGTACTGCCATTTTGTCAAGGTAAAAATGTCTCATGAAATCATACTCCCTTCAACAAACCCTTTGATGGGCCTTTGATGGCTACTTTGAAATTCAACATCAGTGATAATGGAGATAGTCTCAACAGCAATATCTACATCTTATTCATCACAACAGACTACAGATTCTGAAATAGTCATCTGTGGATGAAGAAACATTTCTTAAAGGAGTGTATCTTCTTATAGACCATGTATGTTTACTGCTTACAATAAAAGTGCATTATATAGTAAAGCAATGCTTTATCTGCTTATCTGTGTTTTCATATAAATGTATGCAGTTCCTACTTGCCTGGACAACAGAAAGCATTTTTCATACACTACATATATGGCTCCCATACTATAATACTAACAATAATAGGAATACTTACACTATAAAAGGAAAGAACATTATTCCTTGCAACAGATACTGTTTCTTAATATGTGCCTAGCTCAATCACATGAGCTTGAAGACACTATCTAATACAAATGATTATCATTACAAAAAGAGCATACCATGACATTAAAGTACAATTAATAAACTCTGATCACAATCCATATGAAACTAAAAATTTAATGAACCTAAACATTTGTTGCTTACAGTATTCTCTTAGTGATTTCTATGCACTAGTATATTCTTTCATGGAAGGAACAAGAACATGTATATTGTAGAAATTATTTTAAATTTATAAAAAGGTTGTAGGATTTTCATGAGAGAAGCACAGCTTCCAACTACTGGCCTCCTTGTGGTGTGATTAATGAATCACACATATGTCCTTTTATTAGCAGATGCTAATAAAGCTAAGCTAAAGCTTAGCTCAAGGGGAATAGGTCTCACTGTCACTCAGGGAAACGCACTGCCATTGGTCTGCTGGAGTGGGTGGAATAAGAGAGATACTTTGCTAGGCAAGACAGAAGTTCTTGACCCTTCCAAGTTCTCTATTCCTCCTCCATTATGTCTCAGCCTAAGAGACTGTATGTTCCTATTTCATAGTTTCCTTTATTTTTCTAAACAGCCACACTAATATTCTGTTAATTAAAGGCACTTGCGTGACTCTTCCTGCACTCTATTCATGAAAATAGCAATTAATGCATTCATATATTATTTTTAAGCAAGAATAGATCAAAGAATGATAGAAAGCAGCCTGTACACAATAAGTTAAGCAAGAATGGTGCAAATATTAGCATATTTATAACTGGCATTCCTTTATTCACCAATGCAATGATGAAGATGTGTAATCTCTACAGCAAAAAGCTGCGATTGTCTGCCAGCTGGCTGACTGCCTTAACTTAGGGGAATAGTAATGAATGAGGACCAAGCAAATGGCCACCATCTGGGTAAAGCTCAAGTGAGCTTGTTTGGACAAGGCTCCAGGGTCAAGTAAATGAAATGGACTTTAATGTTAAGATGCATCTGTGAACATATAATTCCTCCTTATATAAAATCAGGCTTTATTCAGTGCAGGTGCAGAAAGTTGGCATTATTTATAAACCAGATATAATTTAGTGATTTTTAAAGATGCACATTGTTTATTTGGATAAGCAGCCATCTGAAGCCCATCTTTCAAAGCACTGGTGACAAATAGGAAGACATTATTGAAAAAAAAAATCTCATAAATAAAAGGAAAACAGCACGGGAGCATCATATAAAAGGGCTTATTAATACATGCTGATTTTCTTCTAGTTTCTGATTTTCACTAATACAGAATAATAATGGTGTTTTAATGTTGGGAACTACTTGCAAATTTGTGTTGCTGAGATTTTAAATTGATTGAGAGCAAAGCAAAAATCTGGGCAGTTATAAATATCAGACACAACAATATACCGAACACTAACTGGAGGCCATTAGAAATAAGATCTCTCAATGCAGTTCAAATTCCCTTTAATTTTTTAGTTGAAGCCATGCCACTCATGCAAAACGCAAACAAATACACCACCATCCATCACCTGGAGACCTCAGCTTTAAGCACATGCTTAATTTCCAGTGAAGTTAATACCATGAATAATTGCCATCCTGGATGGAAATTCCATGCTGCATCAGGATCTCAGTGAGCAATGGCCATTGTTACTGCTATTTGTTTTTGTTACTGCTGAACTGGTAAATGTTTGTAACTGCCCTACCACAAAGAATCAGACTCATTACTACAGCTTCTAGCCTTTGTCTGAGCTACTTAGGACTTTTTGTTGTTTGACTGACCACAATTTTGCTCCAAACACACTGGGCACTTGCAGCAGCTCAAATAAGAGTGGCACAAATTTGTGCCAGGGATTTTTGCCTCACCACACGTGCCTGAACTTGCACTTCGGTGTGGGGCCAGTTGTGACACATGGGGTAAACTGATGCTGCCCAGCTCCTCCCAGATCTATAGCCAGGGGGAGCTGGAGGCTGGGGCCAGCACCTGTGCACCAGGATCTAGGGGAATAACTCTTCAGGAAGGCATCCCATTGGAGGATGAGGACCAATGGGCAGAAGGTAACAGAGGGTAAATTCAGGCTAGATATAAGAAAGAACGCCTTCTCTGTAAGGGTCACCAGAATCTGGAACACACAACTGACTATCACCCTCCTTGGAGGTATTCAAAATGAGGCTGGATAGGCACCTTGTTAAGCTCATCTGAGCCCAATAAATTCCTGACCGTGGTGGGGGACTGAACGTGCTGATCTTATGGGTCCCTTACGGATCTATGTTTCTATTAATCCATGATCAGTTGGGCAAAGTTTTATTGATATATTTACAATTGTAAAGCAATTCGGAAGCCTACTAGTGCCTCTATCATCATAATAAAATACATTCTAAATATCTATATGCTTTGGTGTTTGCTTTTGGTTTTTTTATTATTGAAAAATCAGAGCTCTCCTTGACCCCTTCACTATGCAGGATGTGGGGACAGCTGCCCCTGCAGCCACAGCTGCCACCAACAGGTCCCATCCAGTCTGGCAGCTGGGCATGCAGGTTGTGAGATGTGGAGGGGAATGTGGGGTTTGCAGGAGGGAAGTGGGAAGGAGTGTGGGGTTATAGGAGTGATGTGGGGTTTGTGGGTGGGTGTGTGGGGGGATATGGGCTGTGGGGGGATATGGGCTGTGTGGGGAGTGGCAGGGGATGAAGGAGGTGATGGGGGGTTGTGGGCAGGTTTGTGGGGGGGCTTAAGTGGGAGCTGCCACCCACCCCTTGTGGCTCTGGCAGCAGTGCCCAGCCAAGTTGTTAGGGCCATGGCCTGATTTCAGGCACAGCCCTGTGATAGCACAGTGCTGTCTCACCCAGGGGGTGTGTACGTGCTGAATGGACATGACTTGGCCCAGCCCACTAGAGCACAACTTTAGACAGGACTGAGAAAGCCGTGCACTAGCTATGCAGGGCAGTCCAGGCCAGGATAGGTCTATTCAGCACACAGCTCACATCAGGCAGCACCATGCCCCTGCGGTATGGGCTGTGCTTGCAGACTGGCCATGGCCCCGATGGCCAGCACTGTAGCAGGTGGGTGGGGGGCAGGCGTGGCAGCCCTCACTCAAGCTTTCCCACAAACCACACATTCCCCCGCCACTCCTCACACCTATTCACACACCCCTACACCCACTCACACACCCCACACTGATAAAGCCCCCCACCCCTGCTAACTTACCTGGGACAGCACCCGGGTCCGGGTCATGCCACAGCCTTGCCCAGCTTCTGTTTATCCCACTACACTAAGGGAGTGTGCTGGGGCAGGAGAAGCACCATAAAGATGCTCTGGCTGGATACCAGGGCATCCCTCTGGAGGACCCAGACTCTGGGTTGCCTCAGGGCATTCCTTGCCCTGCTTTTTTCTGCAGGTTTTTTATTTTTCATACTTGGATTTCCATTTTTCCATTCTCAGTGTGCCTCTTGTGACATCTCAGACTGCTTTGAGACACCGCAACAGGCACGTGCATGCTTACCTGGACACACCCAATAATTATAAATTAAGTCTTCACAGTTAGTTTTTGTATGAACAGCCCTTCTTTTCAATGAGTCCTTATGTGTAGGTGTGTATGTAAATACAACATATGCAAGTGGTGCCCATTAAAAGAGGACCAATTTTTGCTGTTGTAGCGCTGCTTTTATAAATACATAAACCCATTTACAGTAAAGGACATTCCAAACTGATATTTGCCAACCATTATATTTGCCAGCCATATCCCTAAAATATGGAAAAAAACTATTATAATCTCAGCTCACTCTGTTGTATTCTCTGGCAGTCTCAAACAGTTTAATGGCAACCACTGTGGGTCTCACATCTGCTAGTAGACAGCAATAACTTGCCAAGCCCTCAATAGTACTGGCATAAATTTAGGACAGATTCCCATTTGTACTCTGCCCTATCCCATTTTCGTTTATTTTGTGTTGATGCTCAGAACACTTCCCACCTGTATCAGAACTAAGCCTTAAGGATCTACACATATGTAGAAAAAGTCACTCTACTATACCTGTCAACTAGAGGTCAGACTCTAGCAGATATAACCACTGAAGTGCCCCAGCTGGACTTGCCATGTATACACTCTGCACTTAACAAGTATGAGACACAAGTCAGGATACTTCTGCCTCATATGCACCAACTCTTCAAGATAAAATAAAGGGAACTTCCTTTTGATTGAACCAGTGGGAGCTCTGCTAAGCTTCTCAGCTGGAAGTCGCTCTTTGCATCTTGCAAGAGTGATTTAAAATTATTCCTCTGGGGGCAGCTGGGGTGAAGAATTTGTTTGGGAATTAAGCAGATGTCCCTCAAAACTGTATGCTTCCTTTTAAATTCCAGTTGCCATAACAACTGTACAATACTTTTGCTCTCAAACACAGCATATTTTTTTTTATTAGGAGGTTTGCACTCCAGGAGCAAAGCTGATTTACTTTCCCTGAGGAAACTCACCATATGACATATAAAATGTCAGAGAGGGAAGAATACAAACTGAAACTATAAAACCACATTAGAAATAAAATACCTTATGGAAAACTAGGTATTCCATATCTACCATATATTTATATATTTTGCGTGTGTGTGTGTAGATAGATATATGTAGACATAGATAGAGATTGATGCGCACACACACAATGCATAAATATATGATGTATATTGAAATGATCACTATAGTTTGCACTGAACTCATGGAAATTTCTGCAGGCACTGATCTCATGAACAGACCTTTGCTAGGCACTGGCACCTGAATGTCTGCAATAAAATTCAGATCTCATGCTTTATACTCTTTTATGGATTAGGGTGACCATATTGTGGTTAAGTGAATCTGGGACAGGGCAAGGGAATTTGGCATGGGGGGCACCATTACTGTGTACTCACATGTATACACATACAAACACGCATGCACACATGGATACTTTTACCCCATGGCTCCCAGGAGCCCTGATGGTGGGGTGGGGCAGAAGAATGCAGGTCTGTAGCTAGGTTCCTTCTCCTGAGTGCAGATGCTGGACCTGGCTGGGAGTGGCACCTCCCTATTGCCACTGGCAGTCACCTTAGCCTGCCACATGCAACCATAGGCGATGTGTAAGGAGGCCATGGGGGGGGGGGAGGGCAAGTGCCCCCCATTGAGACTGGCCACTGCCGAAGCCACCACCAACTTCTGTGGGTGGTTGCTGCTCACTACCAACCCTCCTTGCTCCAAACACTGCCCCTGACATCTGTGGGTGGTCCCTGCTCGGTGCTCACCCCCTCCCCCCACTGCCGGCAGCATCTCTGGGCAGTCCCCACTTGCTGCCATGGTGCTGCCGTCCCTCCCCCCCCCCCCAGTCTCAGGAAGCACCAGTCATTCATGCATCCAACCCAGTCCTTAGCCTAACCCACGTGCCTCTGCCTCCAGCCACTGCTCAGCAGTAGCTGGGCCAGGCACTGTGGCTAGCAGCACGCATCTGCCTCCAGCAGCCATATCCAGGACTTTTGCTGCAATTTACACCAACCAGCTGGCATGGCCTATGAAATCTGGCACTGTTCCAGTCAATCCAGGACATGTCATCACCCTAATTATAACTGCAGTTCTACATAAAGTATGATGAATATGGTAGATAACATGTACGCAGTACGTCATTTTAAGCTACTGAAGCATGTCCTCCTGTGACCAGTATTAATGACAAACCAACACTGCAAAAATGAGTATACATTATGATGAGCAGTACAGTATTCCAGTCTGAAATATATTCTACAAGTAATGCCAAGTCAAAGTAGCCAAAAATGTTCATTTCAACCTCTGTAAAGTTTTTACCTAAGAGAAATGTTAGAAAAAAGAACCCGTTACTGGATATTGGAGGGGGAAAAAACCCCCAAAACAAGCAAACCATTTCTTTGTGTTATATTTACCCTTTAATGTACTCTACAACAGCAAAATAATGTCCTTGAACTAAGGATATGAAATGATACTATTAAAGGAGCCAAGGCAAACCCAGTCAAAGAAAGTCATTTATTTTCACTGACCCAGCTGGTCAAGTGAATTCAAGTTCAGCACTACAGAATCAAGCACCCCATCATATCTGTAATTACTGTATAAAGGAAAATCAAGGATTGATCATATGAGGGAAAGCAGACCTTCACATTATACAAGGAGACTAAAAGTCAGTAAAGAAAGAGGAAAGCAGCCTTTGTGTATTACTATCACATAACTTTTATATATTTATAGCATAATGCTCACCACTAAAAGGACAACAATTATCAACATGTTGTGTGTACTAGAGACAGGAGTATGCTTCAGAATCTCAGATGGCACTTTGCAGTAAATACTAGTAAATGATGAGGTTTTAGTGTTAATCACTGCATGGTACATAACTTAACCATGGAACTTACCTTAGACCTGCACGTTCATCTCCCCTGTATGGGCAGGATATAATTTTTCAACTTGTACATTTTTAGGAAGTATCATTTCTGCAAAAAGTAAAAAACATTGAGAAGATTAAAGAAATCAAGATACAACATCTACATTATAGAAAAAAATAGATACTGGATTTTCACTTGTAGAGATTATTTGTGTTTGAATGATGCAACTCCACCTGTTTCTACAGCAATCCATCATTATTGTCACGTGTAGCAGTACTTGTATAGATATACATTGGCACGAAGGTATATATTTATATATATACACATACATACATACATACATACATACATACATATATATATATATATTATACACACACACACACACACACTTCTTAAAAGTGCTACCCTAAAGATAATTCTAGTGCTATAAAACTACCCTTGGTAGTGACTTCAAAACAATAGCCAAAAGTGATCAGTAATGTTACTATGTCATTATTGAAAATGTAACAATAAGGTTACCAAACTAACAATAAGGTTACCAAACTGTAGATCTTTTCAGTAACAGTTTTATGTATATATTTAAAATCATTTGTACTCTTCTATTCCACTTGCAAGACTTTAATGTTTTCTGATGGCATCTTTTCAGGAAATATTTTGTGCTACCACAAAGCAAGTGGAAAATTAAACTCTAATTTGAAAACTTTCTGTTTGTTTGTTTGTTTTTTAACCACACTGCATGCGAATTCCAGGTACTTATTTATGATTTAATTTGCTTTCTAATGAACTAGGAACAGAAAAAAATGATGACATAGCTGTGAGCATCAACTAGAACTCTGGAATATCCATTATATTTCTTTCTGGGGATTAAACTTGATAAGGGACTAAGGTGTATAAAATTGTAACGTGCACCCCTAAAATACAATTTAGAACCCTTCATTATGTGCCTAGGTTTGCTATACTTCCCTGTTGACAATTACAAAGTAATGTGCATAGGGTGAAGGTATTTTTCCCTATGCACATTACTTTGTGATTGTCAACAGTGAAGTATAGCAAACCTAGGGTATATATACACATCATGCTGGACATAGGAAATCCTTGGAGTCACAGTGGATAATTCTCTAAAAATGTTAGTTCAATGTGCAGCAGTAAACCAAAAAAGAAAGAAATGTTGCTCATCATTAAGAAAGGAATTGAAAGCAAAAGAAAAAAAGAAAATCATGCCACTAAATAAAGCCATGATATGCCTGTATTTTATATGCTGTGGGTAGCTGAGGTCTCCACATCTCAAAAAAGGATGTAGACAGATTAGAAAAGGTATATAGAAAGGCTACAAAGGTGACCAAACTGCCACACCAGGAGAGACTGAAAAAGGTAGGACTTACTAGTTAGGAAAAGAGAAGGTTATGTTGGAATATGATAGAGGTCTATACAATCTGGAAGGGTGCGGCTAAAGTAAACAGGGACCTGTTATTTACACACTACAGAATACCCACTGTAAGTGAATACCCACTGAAATGAACAGGGAACAAGTTTAAAATAAAGAAAGGGGAGGGGAGTACATTTTTACATAGTACATACTTAATGTGTTGCCACAGAAGGTGTACAGTCAGATATAATAACCAGGTTCAAAAAGGAATTAAAGTCATGGAGGACAGTTCTCTTAAAAGCCATTAAATAGAACACTTGGGGATGTATCCTCTGACATCCCTAAACCAATGATGGTTGATACCAGGGAGGGATGGATTACTCTAGACATGCCATGTATGTATACTTTCTCTAAAGTATCTGCCACTTGCTTCTTAGGAGACAGGATACTGGACTAGAGGGACCATCAGCTTCTTGGCTAAGTACAGACATTTGAGGGTGTTGGTGGGTGTTAAATCAGTTCAAAATGCCTGCCTGATATCAGTAAAGTCAGGATGGGAGGGGCTAATGGATAGGTTTGGGGGGAAAACAGGTTGTGGGGGGGATCAGGGGTCTTCTGAGTGGTGGCGGGGCAGGCACGACCCATGGGTAGGGTGGAGGGGGCAGGCACAACTTGCAGGCGTGATCATAGGATGGGAAAGCACATATGATCTGCAGGGCACTGCTGGGGTCTAGAAGGGTTTTTGGGGGATCGGGGTGCTTGCAGGGTCCATGGGGGTTATTTTAGCCCCACAAACCTTCTCTCTGTGAACCTGCACCCCATCCCTCCTACCCCTCCCTCTACTAGGACTTACGTGCTTGGCTTTGGCTGTAGCAGCACCTGGAGCAACTTGTGGTATGGGGGTTGGGAGGGGCTGTCTGGCTGCAGGTGGAGCAAGGAGCTGAGGGGCAAACAATAGCCCGGTGGGGGGGGATGAAAAGTACAGACTCATGGTTGGTGGTGGTAGCTGGGTTTTGCAAACCTAGGGGCTGTTCAGAGAAAGGAGACAGAAGTTCGATGCACTGGTTTCATAGATTTCATAGACAATAGGGGCTGGAAGGGACCTTGTGAGATCATTGAGTCCAGCCTCTACGCCATAGGCAGGAAGTCTGCTGGGGTCAAATGATCCCAACAAGATATGCATCCAAATGCCTTTTGAATGAGTTCCGAGGTTAGGTTTCACCTAAATCAATTGAATTTGAAACTACAGAGGTCCAGGTTTAACTTAAACTGGGTTCCTCAATTTTTAGACTAATTTGTGTGCATGGAACTTCTGCACAGTTACACGTTTAGATTGATTTCTGGTCACTGGGACTGGGTCTGTAAGTGTAAGGTCGGCACTGGGACAAGCTAAGTTAAAATGGGTGTTCATTTTGAACCCAATTAACCTCCCTGGATGTCTTTACTTTGCCCTTATGTTCCTCTATTTCCAGTGCCAAAAGTGTTCAGCGTCTCAGGGTAGATCTCTGTTCAGAAAAGTATTCAAGACTCTTTGGGTGAGAGACAGAGCACATCATTAGGACTTTCCCTCTTTGCGAGGTGAGAGATGCAGGTGTGAGTCATCTCAGGTTGAAGAGCCCAGATCCTTCATTTCATGAGTGAGTGCTCTAACCCCCCCAATCCCCACCCACACAAACTTTTCTAGTGTAAGTTTTAAGTCTATTAAGTGTATAATGTCAGTTAATTTAGACTAAATTCAATGAACTCTAAGAATTCTCAGGTGACTTTTGGGGCCTTGTAACTTCTGAATAAAGGAGGCAAGAAAACAATTAACAGGAATCTAAAACATATACTTTTCTATAAAGCAGAGATGCACCTTATACCCAGATGTTATAGCATTTTGAAGTCTAATATTGCCAGCTTACTGAAAATGACTTGGCACTTAAGCTTTTTCCATTAACACTAATAGGGTTAACATTCAGTCAACCTCTTTCTTCATTAGGAGAATTACAAGGTTTTAATTAGTAAATTAGAAAACAGTATAAAACTTCCATGTTACCAAACGATACATTAAAGTGATTTTTCAGATATACTTGTATATCATGGATTGTCCATTTATTTTAAGGGTTTGACTCTTCCTAGATAAGGGGACTAAACAGCTGAAGTGACCCTGAAGCCTTGATGCAGGAAAATCTGATCAGTAAGTTTCATGATGTACAACTATGCACGGCATATCCAAAAATGTTGATAACTGCAGCTTACAGCTACATGGGATCAGCTTGCCATTTGGAATTCCCTCAAGAATTCCCTTCCTAGAAAGTGCACTCAGGATGAGAAGCGCAGAATTGAAAAAAGGACAATAAATGGACCAAAACATTCTTGTACTGTCCTCCTCAATTTTATTTTTCAACCTCCATTTGTATTTCCCACTATGTTAACCCCTTCCCTCTCCCCCCTCTCTCCCTCCAGTGAGTGTTTTCACTCCATTTTATTATTAATGAAGGCTTGATTTTTATTAAATGATATTATTGTGGCAATATCTAGAAGCACAGGAGCTCCCAACAAAACCTGGTTGAAAGTCAGAATTTTTGTTCAGTGGGAAATTCTGATTTTTTGAACAAGGTAGCGTTGTTTATTGTTTTACAAGTGCTTTTCAAAATCAAAGCATTTTTGCTTGATTTTCCAAAATTAAATGGAGCAGATGGCTGTTTCAACTCCCGGGTAGCAATCCGAGGGACTGCTTCACTTGATTTGTCCCGTGAAATATAGGGCATGTCATGAGACCTTAAAAGCACTGAGGACAGAGGTGCCAGGCCTTGCTGCCTTGGAGCCAAGAGCCTGGCCAGGGCTCATAGGGAAGAACCCACAAGCCAGGCTGGATACCCAGGTCCTGAAAACAGTGGGGTCACCACTCCTCAAGAACAGGGCTCAGTCCTTGGACCAGGGCTCGGTCCTTGGACCGATACTCTTTAATGTATTCATCAGTGACTTGGACGAGGGATTGAAATGTACTCTGTCCAAGTTTGCAGATGACACAAAGTTATGGGGAGATGTGGACACGCCGGAGGGCAGGGAACAGCTGCAGGCAGACCTGGACAGGTTGGACAAGTGGGCAGAAAACAACAGAATGCAGTTCAACAAGGAGAAATGCAAAGTGCTGCACCTAGGGAGGAAAAATGTCCAGCACACCTACAGCCTAGGGAATGACCTGCTGGGTGGCACAGAAGTGGAAAGGGATCTTGGAGTCCTAGTGGACTCCAAGATGAACATGAGTCGGCAGTGTGACGAAGCCATCAAAAAAGCCAATGGCACTTTATCGTGCATCAGCAGATGCATGACAAATAGGTCCAAGGAGGTGATACTTCCCCTCTATTGGGCGCTGGTCAGACCGCAGTTGGAGTACTGCGTGCAATTCTGGGCGCCACACTTCAAGAAGGATGCGGATAACCTGGAGAGGGTCCAGAGAAGGGCCACTCGTATGGTTAAGGGCCTGCAGACCAAGCCCTACGAGGAGAGACTAGAGAAACTGGACCTTTTCAGCCTCCGCAAGAAAAGGTTGAGAGGCGACCTTGTGGCTGCCTATAAGTTCATCATGGGGGCACAGAAGGGAATTGGTGAGGATTTATTCACCAAGGCGCCCCTGGGGGTTACAAGAAGCAATGGCCACAAGCTAGCAGAGAGCAGATTTATATTGAACATTAGGAAGAACTTCTTCACGGTTAGAGTGGCCAAGGTCTGGAATGGGCTCCCAAGGGAGGTGGTGCTCTCCCCTACCCTGGGGGTCTTCAAGAGGAGGTTAGATGAGTATCTAGCTGGGGTCATCTAGACCCAGCACTCTTTCCTGCTTATGCAGGGGGTCGGACTCGATGATCTATTGAGGTCCCTTCCGACCCTAACATCTATGAATCTATGAATCCTTGGGCAGCCTTCATGCTGGAGCAGCTTGTAAGTGTTTGTTCTCATATTTGCTGTGTTTTTCTAAGCCTGAGAGGCATTACTTTTCCAAAGAGAATACTCCTGCTGCTGAGTAGATATTTACCAAGTTATCCCTCATGGTAAAAAATGGAGAAAATCTATCTGTCATGTTTATTATGATACTGCTTCAAAAACTAACGAAAAAGGGGGCCTTACTATGCTGAATAGATGTCCTTTGCCCCAAAGAATCCGTAATATAAATAGACAAGATAAAACGCAAGATGGGACAAGGGACGGGGTTTCAGGTGTGGAGTGAAGCTGAGGAAAAGAACCTGAGAGGGAGGAGAAATGAGAAACCAGGTGTAAAATCCAACCAAAAAAAGGCAGGTAAAGTCCAATCAGAAGAGCAGATAGTGTTTATCTAAAGTTCTTCTGCTAGATTATCTGATTGGCTCCTCCCTGCAGTTCTTCAACAGAGCCAGACGAAAGAAACGGCAACAATATCCTGGCCTTTCAGTGTGAAGAGTCTCCTTTGCAAATCTTAAATCTCTAGAGTGCTGGGGAAGAATCACTTTACCCATGCTTTTGTCACCACAGTGATCCCTGTTTGGCTATCTCTATAGACGCTCTGGTCTTCAAGAGTCTCTCATCACTTATAAATTAATTGTTTAGTTTGCTGGCCAGTTAAAGATCCCACCTTGTGACCTTGGAAGATCTGAAATGCTATATATAAATACATAATTCATTTTTATAGAAAAATATTTCAAATGTAAGGGGTAGGCTATAGGCAATTCCCACAAATTCTTTAGAGGAAGTATTTTGCAAGACATACCAAATAACCAAAAATTATCTGAATAATACAGAATAACATAAGAAAAATGTATAGAATTTTAAGGTTATGACAATATGCCTCTTGAAAATGTTTTTGGCATACATTTATTGTAATTGGTATAAAAAGAAATAGTTATTGTTATCATGTAGCTAACAATGTCATAACTCAAGAACAAACTTTTTAATATTATATCTTTAAAATGCACAAAATGTTTTAGTTTAATGTAAAGACTTTGCATTGCTATTGGGCATCAAAATCCACCTGGATTTTAAAATACAGGGGCAGATTCTCACAGCGGCATTAAGGTGTCTGTTCACCACCCACGGAAGTCAAAGAAAACTTTCTTATTGCCATCAATGGATAAAGGACAAACTTCTGTCACAAATCCCATGTAAGAAGTTAATAAGGAAGCAAACTTCTCACCAACTGGCAATGAAAATGAGGGAACCTAACAAAAATGTTCTTGACATCTACAGAGATTAACCATTGCCGGTCAAGCTAAAACCAGTCTATATTGACCATGGATAGGAAAAAAGATCTGGTTTAAGATGCAAAGAGATGGAATGAAAAAGTCAAACAGAGAAAAAAATATAGCTGCATAAAGGGGAAAAAAAAAGCCATTTGTTTTTCAAGGCATTTCAAAATAGGGTAGAGTTTGTTAAATACATATCCTAATTGTTAGAGGACACTTACACAAACAAGTCTACCAGAAATAAACCCAATTACTATGTAATTAACTCCAAACCACATAATCAACAAATGCATGATTAGATAATTATTACCTCTTTGTAAATCCCATTGCCAGTAATAGGATCCAGAATGAAAAAAACAAGAGTTAAGAGTAGATGTTCCATTTGGGAAATGTGTGCAGGCATATAATTGACATTTAAAAATGTACTGACTGCAAATGGAACACAAGTCTTCAGAGTGTACAACACAATGCATGGTGCAAACTAATGTATACACTACAAACCTACAGGCTCACAAAAGCCCTCTCCTGCTGAATGCCACCTTTCCTTACCAACTGCCCTGCGGAAGTTAATGGGACTGACGGAGAAACACAAGCCTCTGCGGCCCACAGAGCATCCAGGAGACTATCCACTCCATCAGAACGATGCAGCTCACCTACTTATGTCTGCGTCTTAATGACTTCAGTCTTGACTCCAACATTTACTTCAAAGACTATCAGCTCAAATTTATCATTTACATTCATGAGGCCATATCCTCTGACACCTAAACACATGAGGCACTTCAGTGACTGCAGTGAAATCATGCATGTATGCAAGGATTGCTTACATAAAGATCACTGGCGTTGGCTTAGGTTAGGCACCTGAGTAAAAATGTATTGTTTTGTCTCACAAAAGTCTTCATGAAAGGCAGCTCTGCTGAAGTGCGCACATATAAGACACTTGACAAAGTCAAACTGAAGCTGGTCAGAAAATGAGGGGATTTTCAGACTTTTTGTTTTTGTTTTTCTTTTTTTTGCTCATTAAGGAACTTTCAGCCAAAATTTCAATATTCAGTTGTGGGGAGTGTATGTGCCTGTGTGTGTGTGGGGGGGGGGGGGGGAGGGAGGGGGGATAGGAGGGCAATTTCAGGTTTCGATTTTTGCCAGAAATTTTTCAGGGTTTGGGGGAGGGGGTAAAGGGAAGAAGATGGCTGGAGGGGGGAAACTTTTAAAAATGAAAAATCAAAATTTTCTGAAGACAATAACACTTCGTGAAATCGGTATTTAACTGAAAACTCAATTTTCCATCAAAAAGCAGGAAAAAAAATAACTATCTAGCCTTACAATGATGATTCTGATAATATTAATACTAAAAAATGAGTGATTATGATCCTCATTGTGCTCCTATTTAAGTCCATTTGAAACCTATTATAAAGAGAATTTGAAAGTTTAAAGCAATAACACTATAAAGCTGCCACTACTACTGTCTAGGGTCTTAATACTTCAGTGGGCAATACAGATTTATACAACTGAGGATCTGCCCCTGTATTTTAAAATCAAGGTGGATTTTGATTGCCAAATAGCAATGCAAAGTCTTGAAACATTAAACTGAAACGTTTTGTACATTTAAAAAATATAATATTAAAAAGTTTGTTCTTGAGCTATGACATTGTTAGCTATATGGTAACAACAACTAATTCTTGTTATAGCAATCACAGTAAATTTATGCCAAACACATTTGCAATAGGTATATTGTCATAACCTTAAAATTATATACATTTTTCTTATGTTATTCTGTATAGTTCAGATAATTTCTGGTTATTTGGTATGACTTTCAAAATACTTCCTTAGAAGGATTTGTGGCAATTGACTATTGTCTACCTCTTACATTGAAATAATTTTCTATAAAAATTAATTATGTATATATATTACCCCAAAATGCTAAAGACATTACAGAGGAAATTTTCAGGTTTGAGAGTTTCTTTCATGTTACGTTTGTTTTGTATTTGTTACTGTTATTAACACATCTTTTTACTTTATTGCAAGTCAAATGTTATGATCTGTACAGGGACTGCAAGTGTGTAACCTTTCAGAACTACTGTTTGCTTGTATTTGCCATTATCTGAACTGGATATGTTTCACACCTCTGAAAATTAGACCTTCAATGTTGCTAATTAAAAGTGCTCTACCTGGAAGAGTGACTTTGAAAAAAAAATGTGGCACTGTAAAATTCTATAGTTAGAGATCCAATTAATTTTTATAACATATTTGATCAGTGAAGTGCAATGATTTTTTCCCCTCATAATGGTCAGCCCCACAAACTTGCCAAGCTAAACTCTCTCCATTTTGGACAAGATCTTCAGAAATTAAGGGTGTCAAATGCAAATGATATTTTCTGCAACATCCATGCAACCCTCTTGCTTTCCGATCATTCACACAATAAAACCTGTGCAAATCCATTTATGAGTAACACGTTTACACCAGAGTCACTGCTAGTCTAATCTTAAATTGCCTGGGTTCCAAATGTATAGCTGAGGACCATGTTTGCCCTACAAGTCTTTTATTATTGGTGTTGATATGAAAGATGGGATGCTCTGGTGCACCTGTGCTTGAGCATTATAAAACTCACCAGTTTGCTTATTAGTGTCCAGGAGGAGCTGAAGATTAACAAAACAAAACAAGTTTCAGAGGCAAACTGAGCAAATCCAATATAGAAATCAGTGAGATACGATCAATAGAGATTTCAAAGTGTCATTTTTACAAAACTTACTTTTCAAGAAAGAATTGCACTTTATAGAGGTGAAATGGCCTGAAACTGACAATACCTGAATCAGACTGAACCAGAGTCATTTATAACAGTTTGTCTAATGGAGGACAAAGGTAGAATCCATGAGCAATAACCTCTTAACTGGATTTTTCTGTGACTAGCTTTGTCCTCTAATGGATACTCTGTGCTTGTTTCATGAAAAGCTGAATAATTGACAGATAAACTGCAATGCCCCCAATTTAAAGTCAGACACTGTAAATCACTTTATAATATATAGGTATTTATCACTCAGCACATAACCACTTTGATTTCAGATGGAGATAAGTATACGTCCCTCCCTTTTCCTCAGCTCTGTCTCTAAAATAAATTTATTTTATGCCAGATTATCATTTCATTGTCCAGTTTTCCCCACATGCTAGTACATAATTTTTAAAGAGCAGAATTAATGAATGTACCGGAGACTCTGAGCTTACATAGACTTTCATTTTACTTTGCAATGTCAGATCTTCCACCAGTCAGCATTATGCCACCAATCATTTATATTATTCTTGCCTAATGGATAGAGAATAATTAATATGCTTCTAATAACTTACTGAACTGTGACCTAAACAACTTAAATAATACAACTAACTGGAGAGAAGATGCATTGGTGTGTCCATGGCTTCCAATCAGCTGCATGGAGTGTGAATTATAATGCCTAATGAATTATGTATAATGGTAAGAAATGTGCTGGGAATGGCATTTGAGCCATAGGAAGGTCACAATGTATCAGTACTGTGAAAGTATTGGGAGGGAGGGGGGGAACGCAACTTGCTGGCAGACAAAATCTTTCTAATTTAAAAGCAGCTCAGGAAACTAAAAAAAGCTTACTTCCAAGGTTTGTTTATTCCCCAGTTTTCACCTTCACTTGTCATAGATCTCACTGGCCAGAAGCTGCCCTGCCAGATGAAGTGGCTTACTGGACTCAGTGGATACTGACGATTGAAATGTGACAGAGAAGACCAGGACATAAGATCGGTTTCTTATCTGTTCAGCACATTTTTTTTTTGATGAAGACTGTAAAATGATAACGCTCATTCTGTATCTCTTGCAATCTTGTCTTGCTATATTTGCCCATCCTCAAACCCTCCAGCTCTCAAGCATACTCCCTTCTCTTCTTCTCTACACTCAGAAACTGCCCGTTGCCTGTTCTGTCCAGTAAAAGGAAGTCTCCCGAAGAATATAATTTTCCTTTGGAAAGAATAACATTACCTTTTATAAGAAACAAGGAATAAAACAATTGTGACAAACTGAACCCCTAGATCCATTGAGTTACACCCATGTAACTAAGGACAATATTTAGTCCAATATTTGATCTTCATAGTTTACACGTTTATAAAATGTGGATATCCAACATCTTAAAAATGACAGAGCAAGATTTTCAGCAGTATTTAGCTTCTCCATATTGAAACACTCCCTTCCAGGGATAGGTCTGAATCAGCATGAGGGTTATATTTCTAATAATTAATCTGAAATCAGATGCCAATGGTCTTTCTATATTTGACTGCAAACTCGTTTATCATCGGCACTGCATACTTGCCAACTCATATGCTTGTTTCAAATTGCCTGTCTAGTACAAAAGAAACAGGTGTCTCTCATTAGTATGCAGCTTATGAGGTCCATCACGGAAAGTGAAAATACCTGTTTACACTGTTGGCTCCATTTATTTAATTGATTGTCATTAAACATAGTGGCACTGTCACTTAGTAAGGCTATCACACTCCTTCTCTCACACACACACACACTAATTTAATAACTTTAACTGCCTATAGTCTCATGTTAATTACCTGTCACAATTTTACACCTGTTAAGGGCCCAATCCTGTTTCTTTTAAATTAAATCACTGGGAAAACTGGGCCAAAACAGTTAAAGCAGCCACTTTTACTAGCAGTAAATTTGGCACATGGTTTAAACTGATTGTAAGATAGTAATATTGACTCAGTTCCACTGCACAAGAGTAGAAGACCTCGGGAGATGGTTTAAGCATGTCCCCACTTCATGCTGTGGAACTGTATGACAGCATGTCATAATTTGGAGAAAAATAAAGGTTAGAGGTATGCAGGACTGCCTTTAAGGTCATGGACAGTGGCAACACATAGGGGGTGCTTGGCGGTGAGAGTGCTGGTGCACCCCCTGACTGGCTGCACTTACTGCTTAGGAGATAGGCAGGGGAGGGAGGCGGGAATGCCGCTGCCCCCCCCCCCAACCCCTGCAAGTACCAGCTGATCACTGAAGCTGCTCCCAGAAGTGGCTTCAGTGATCAGCCACAGTGATCAGCCATTGTGGGATCAGCTTCAGGGGTCCCCCCAGGCAGCAAGATTGGTCATGGGGAATTCTTCTACTAGGCAGAATCAGCCATGGGGGACCCCCCCACCCAGGTCAGTGGGACTGGTTGTAGGGGGGCATATTCCCTCCCTGACTAAGGTGGCACCTGTCACCCATGGTCATGGATGCTGGACACTTTGGAAATATGGCCTAAGATCGGTGCACTTTTGAAAAACTTACTTTATATATGTTCAGAAAGTTCAAGATGGGGGGGGGGGGATGGAGAAAAATATAAGAAAACAAATTTTCATTTTATAACCCTCCCTTTCATCCACTCAAAGATAAATCCAGAGGTGGTTTTACTTCTTACAATGGTATATTAGCAAATCTAATACTGGAATAGAGCATTCATGTTCAATTTTTTTTAAAGGATAGAGCTTTTCTAAAAAGGTTTCTCCCCCCCCATCCTGCATTATTCAAAAGCTAGAAAAAATGCCTTGCAATGAAAGACTTTGATGTGTTCAGTGAATTAAAAAAGGAACTGATGACTTGACTACAGGACATAAATTTAATGGCTGCATCCACATGAGCATGTACTCGTGTGTTGTGGCATCTGAAAGGAGTTTGAGATGCTGCACACAGGAAAATGTTCCCTATGCTGCATATTTGCAGGGTGGACTCTAAATTTGATACTGGGAAACCTAAATTTCATACCGCCATGTGCAGCCCCTGGGACTCAGCTGGATCCATGCAGCACCGGGGGACTCTATCTGCTGTCGGCCCTAAGTGCCCCAAGGGCCCACCACCTACTGCAGCCTGCCTGGATCTGCTGGTCTGCTGGGCCCAGGGCTGACCCCAGTGCCAGGCAGACCCTGGAGCAACCCAGGACAGAGGCTGGGTCCCACCCAGCTTCAGGGCCACTGCTGCAAGCCATGCCCTGCTTTTATTTTCTCCAGCAGGCTGTAGCAGGATATTTCAAGTGATTTATGGATATTTTCTGGATACTCAACAGCTTTTTCTGGTGGCATGATGAGAGTTTTAAATCCTAAGAAGAAATTAATAATTCTGTATTCAGAAAAGGCTTTTATAGTAGGCTGTCAATAAGGCATGGAGCTACACACTGAGCAATGAAGATACATTTGGTCATTCTTCTTTTCAACATTTACAACAAAGTTATTTTCCTTATAAAGCTAAGTTTGTATCGGACATCTCTCTACATCCTTTCTTATCTACTTGCAGGCACAAAATCAGGCAAGATTCTAAGCTAATCATCCTCTAAAGGTCACTATCCTTCTAAAATGGGTAGTTATAAACGTTTTGAAAAAAAAACTTTTAATCAATATTTGTCATGCTGTGAAAATGTACTTTGAAAAGTGCACAGTCTCAATCCATATCACAAAACTCTCTCTCTCTCTCTTTACTTGTGAAAGCTCTTAACTGTTAAGGAATAATTCCTGTACTTACTTGTATGGCCTTGATCTCAAACAACAAATTAGTGAAGTATGACAGAATAATTAGAGACATATTTGCCAGGGACTTTAACCTTTGCATTTACCTATTAAGAAGCTTGACCAAATTCTCTGTGAATATATTGATTAAACCAGTAGATTTTTTTTTTTTTTTATCATGTACGTTTTAGGTATTCCCCGATGTATTTATTGGGATAGACCAAGTATCAGATTATATAGGAGAAAAATTAAGATAAATAGATAAAAATCTTGGGAAACAGGACAGAAATATAAAAGTATGTAGCTTTCCAACTGGTCAGAAGTCAGTTAATAACACATATTTAACACAAATAAGGTATTAGCTGATTCCATTTTTTTATCTTATTCCTCAGTAGCAACGAACAGTTAAGATTGGAAAACTGCAACTAAAATTTTCCCTGGTCTCTTCATGAACATATTTTCCCAAAGATATGATGAACACATTTTAATATTACATTCTAGTTAACTTGAGCATTCCCACACATTTTGGGTAAAAATATTTAGGTTCTAAAAGCTTTTCTATTGAAAGGCTAAGTAAGATCCATAAGAAAGAAAACTGGATAGTTCTCTCATGTTTCCCCCCTTCCTTTCTTCTTGGTAAAGAAACTAAAAAAAGGTTGATGTTTGAAAATTCTGTAAGGGCACGATGGAGTTGGTGCAGGTGGGGCAGTGAGAGAGTCTTCTTCAGGAGGGAGTGGGCTCCACCAACAAGGAGAGAGGTAAGAACTATTTGCAAGCCATGGTGAAGACTCACAGTCCTGCCAGGGGCCCTGCCCCAGTGATGCCACCCTTCTGGGGCTCTTCTGAAGCTGCTACCCAGATGGAGCCCTTGGGGGGTCCAGTGACCACCTGCCCCCCTGAGCTCTGGGGGCAGCTGGGTGGGGTCCCCAGGGGTGGGACTGAGGTCTGGTGACTTCCCTGTCTGCCCCTCTTGTGAGTGTCTTCAGGCTCTGGAGGGGCAGGTGGCAGAGCTCCAGGCCATGGTGAGCGTGTTGCGGGGGACCCGGGTGGTGGAGGATGAAATTGATCTGTATTTCTGTTCTCTGCAGGGATAGGAATCCACCAGAGAGACTCCACATGCAAAACGTCCAACTAATCGGTAGCAGCAGGCTCCTGTCAAGGCCAGGGCAGCTTGTACAACTGCTGTGCCTGCTCCCCAGACACCCCTTGGGAACAGGTGTGCGGCCCTGGATCCCCTGGAGGATGAGGCAGAAGAGCAGACCCCCAGAGTCATTGATGCTGCTCAACCTCGAACACAGGCTGAAAAGAGGCAGACCCTGAGAAGGAGACACAAAGTTCTGGTCATTGGGGACTCCATCCTGAGGGGAACCAATGGTCCAATCTGTTGCTCTGAGACCTGGTCACAGCAGGTCTGCTGTATGCCCAGAGAGAGGATTCAGGGCATCACAGAGACCATCCCAAAAATCATCAAGCCCTCTGACTACTACCCACCGGTTGTGGTCCATGTGGGGACAAATGATGCATCCAAGGGCAAGCCGGACAACATCATGGAAGACTACAAGGCCTTGGGATACCTCCTCAAGGAGATGGGAGCTCAGGTGGTATTTTCCTCTATTCTCCCAGTAAGCGGACAGGGTAGGCGTCATGAGGCCTGCATTGATGTAGTTAACTGGTGGCTTCAGAGCTGGTGCTATGAGGTGGGCATTGGGTTTTTTGACAATGACCCATATTTCTGTACAGAGGGCATGCTGGGGTGGGAGGGGCTTCATCTCTCCCCTAAGGGCAAACATATTTTTTTTTCTAGGTTGGCTGATCTCATATGGTGGGCTTTAAACTAGCTTCACCAGGGGAAGAGTCCACTGTGAGTGGAGAGGATACTTCACCAGCATGCAGGGTGACAAGAGAAAGGGATGCCCATGTAAGCAACAACATCCTGGGAGTAGGGGGCCACAACTGTCCTGTGAGTGGGGGAGAGGCGTGTGCACCCTCAGGAGGCCTCAAGTGACTCTACACTAATGTTCATAGTATGGGGAACAAGCAGGAGGAACTGTGCCTTCTGACTGTAAGAATCCAGACTTAGTAGGGCTCATAGAAACCTGGTGGGACCCCATCCATGACTGGGCGGTGGGCATTCAGGGATACACCCTATATAGAAGTGACAGGACAGAGAGGAAAGGTAGGGGGGGGTCATGCTCTATGTCAAAGAGCACCTCACAACATCAAGGATTAGCTTCTAGTTAGAGGAGGGTTGGGTGGAGACACTGCGGGTCAAACTACAAGGAAGGCATGGCAAAAGGGACCTTACGGTGGGTGTCTACTACAGATCACCCAACCAGGGGGAAGAGCTGGACTGGGACTTCTCCGGTCAGCTTATGGAGATGGTTAGGTCAAGGAATGTTATTGTCACGGGTGACCTAAACTACCCAGACATTTGCTGGGAGGAGCAGGCAGCCAGGTCTGACCACTCGCGTAGGTTCCTGGCTGTATTACAGGAACTTCACCTTATCCAGGAGGTGCACAGTCCAACCAGGGGTAACACCTTGCTGGACCTGGTCCTGGCCACTGCGGATGACCTGGTGAAGGGACTGCAGGTCCTTGACCACCTGGGCAATAGCGATCTTCACCTGCTGGAATTCACTATCCAGTGCAGGGTGTTAAGGGCTTGCAGAAAGACAAAAGCCTTTGACTTCAGGAGGGCCAACTTCAATAAGCTTTGGAGATTAGTGGGGGGAGACACTGAGGGCCCAGAAGGTAGAGGAGATGGGAGTCCAAGAGGGATGGTCATACCTTAAGGGGGTGATCCTCCAGGCCCAAAGGATAACAGTCCCTGAGAGAAGCAAGGGGGGGTAAGAGTGCTCAGAAACCCCGTTGGCTCAGCAAGGGCATTCAGGAATGCCTAAGGACTGAAAGGGTGGTGTACAACCAGTGGAAGGGAGGAGCTATCACCAAGGAGGAGTACTCCTCCTCTGCCCGGAATTGTAGAAGGGCTCTTAGGAAGGCCAAGGCAGAGATGGAGCTCAGGCTAGCGTCCAGGATTAAGGACAACAAAAAGTCCCTTTTCAAGTATGTGGGGAGCAAGAAGAGGGCACCAGGCAATGTAAGGCCCCTGCAAGACTCAAATGGTAACCTTGTGGTTATGCCAGATGAGAAAGCTGATATTTTTAAGTTTCTTTGCCTCTGTTTTCTTCAACAGGGACTGGGACATCCCTCCTACCAGAATTAGGGCAATCTCAGGGATAGCTCTGTTTGGCCTTCGGTCAGCGCAGAAGTAGTTAGGGATCTTCTGGAAGGGCTGGACATTTTTAAATCTGCAGGTCCAGATGTCCTCCACCCAAGGGTGTAGAGGGAACTGGCAGGGGTCACCGCGGAGCCCTTGGCTTGGCTGTACGAGCATTCATGGTCATCTGGCCAGGTGCTGAAGGATTGGAAACTAGCTGATGTGGTCCCAATATTCAAGAAGGGAAGGAAGGAGGACTCAAGTAACTATAGGCCCATAAGCCTCACCTTGGTGCTCGGGAAGATCTTGGAGAAAATCATCAAGGAGTACATCTGTGGGGGTCCTGCAGGGGAGATGATGCTGAGGGGCAAGCAGCATGGGTTCATCAAAGACAGGTCCTGCCTGATCAACCTGATTGCCTTTTATGACCAACTAACTAAATCCTTGGATGATGGTATCACCATAGACGTAGTCTTTCTAGACTTTAAGAAGGCCTTTGCCACTGTCTCTCACCCCATCTTCATCAATAAATTAAGGGACTGTGGCATTGATGCCAGCACAGTTGGATGCGTAAACAATTGGCTGATGGGGCACATCCAGAAAGTAGTGGTGGATGGGTTGTACTCAACCTGGTGAGATATGAGCAGTGGGGTACCCCAGGGCTCGGTCCTTGGTCCCGCACTGTTTAACATCTTCATCAGTGACTTGGATGAGGGGGTGGAAAGCACGCTGTCCAAGTTTGCTGATGACACTAAGATATTGGGCGAGGTGGACACATTTGAAGGGAGAGAGAGGCTGCAACTAGATTTAGACAGACTACAAAAGTGGGCAGATGAGAATAGGATGGGGTTCAACGTAGACAAATGCAGGGTGCTGCACCTTGGGAGAAGGAATCCACAGCATACATACAGGCTGGGGAGTTCCCCTCTTGAAAGCAGAGAGGTGGAAAGGGATCTTGGAGTCATTATTGACTCCAAGATGAACATGAACCTCCAATGCCAGACTGCAGCCAGCAAGGCCAGCCATACCTTGTCATGCATCCAAAGATGCATCTCAAGCCGGTCTAGAGAAGTGATATTCCCCCTCTATACGACATTGGTCAGGCCGCAATTGGAGTACTGCATCCTGTATTGGGTGCCACATTTTAAAAAGGATGTGGCCAGCCTGGAGAGAGTTCAGAGGAGGGCAATCCATTTGGTGAGAAGGCAGCAGGACAGGTCCTATGAGGAGAGACCGAGGGACCTGAAGCTATTCAGCCTCGGCAAGAGGAGGCTGCCTACAAACTCATCAGGGGAGATCATTAGCCCTATTCTCCCCAGCACCACCTGGGGTGATGAGGAACAATGGTAATAAGCTGAAGGAGAATAGGTTTAGTTAGAGATCAGGAGGCAATATTTTACAGTTAGGGTGGCCAGAATCTGGAACCAACTTCCTAGAGAAGTAGTCCTCGCCCCTACCTTGGGCAAATTCAAAAAGAGTTTAGATAATCAGCTGTCTGGGGTCTTGTGAACCCAGCATTCATTCCTGCCTGTGGCAGGGGGTCAGGCTAGATGATCTGATCAGGTCCCTCCTGACCCTAGCTACTATGAAACTATGAAAATTCAAATTCAACCTGTAATCCTTTGCTCAGCAGAACAATGATCTGTGATAAATTTGAAACATGTTGGATTTAAAATTAAGTATCTAAGAAAGTTAGAATATGAAAATAAGCATGTCTATCAGACAACAGCTGTTGGCTGTACACTAAGGTTACAATTGTCTCATACTGGATTAGCTACTAATGTGGCAGTACGTAAGGAGCACAAATTACTTCCTGTGAGACCCTGGAGCACCAGTCATGGTGTGGGGGTGTGAGTATCTTGTGGATGCCATCTGCGGGGCATAGGTTGTGGTGTAGGGGAGGTTCAGAGCTGCAGATAGCATCCGCTGGCATTGGAGCATGTCATGGGTAGTCTCCCACATTTACCACCTCTTTATGGGAACAGCAAAGTTGTGGCAGGTGAGACTGAGCAGACTGCCCTGTAGGGACAGGTGGGCAGGCTTGCATGAGACCCAGCCCCAAGCGTGCCCCCTTTCACATTCTGAAAGAAGTTACTAAAACAACTGCCTAGGAAATTTTGGGAGAAATTTGTCACTGATGGGTTAAATTATGAAAAAGTCAAAACTGGTCCAGTGCTTATAGGAGTGACCAAAGCATCAATCAGGCCAACATGGCTTTTGGTTTTTCCCTGAGAAAAAACAAAAACAAAACCAAAACCTGCTTTCAAGAGCGTTACTTACAGGAAGTAAAAACCCAAGGTATAAGTAAAGGCTAAGTTTAAGATATTTTGGGGGAGAAATATCAATTCTTCTTGGTGAGGTCTTAAATACCTGCACTTAAGGAGTTTCCATGTCTTCCTCTGAACTGCTTTCATCTTCAATCTTCTTTTTTATTCCTTGCATTTGGAAATGAACAGCTTTAGACACTTGCATTGATAGATCTTTGGGTGATTGCTTAGATGGAGAACAACAGCACCTGTATGCCTCTAATATGAAATCTGCTATCAAAGACATGCATTAACATTTCAATGTGAAGATTAAACAGGTATGCTGAAGCAATGGCATAATAAAAACCTGGAAGACTCCTTTTAAGATGCCCAGCTTTTCGCTCACAAGTTTCCTGCTCAGCTTTCTAATCATGATTATTGAACAAGTTTATTGAATATGCAAATTTCTACAGTAGATTTTAAATTACTCATATATATATATATATATATATATATATATATATTTAGATGGTGTCCACTAGATATTAAATATTGTTACTCTTATGAAAAGATCCCAAGTTCTTAGGAAAGGGCTTACATTGTATGATAGAGTATTCATGCTGAAAGCTGTCAAAAACATCATTCACATTATTTATCCATAGAGGTGATGATAGAAGGTCAACTGCTATTGTTTGAAGTGTTGCTTCCTGGAGGCACCACTTAAAGAAGAGAACTTCTTATACAGCAAGTGAGATGATAAAGGAAGTTGCAGAAGAGAATGTGACATCTCAAGGAGGAAGAAAAGCAGATTTGTCTACAGTGCTTTGATGCTTGGGGAAGGCCGTTTGAATTAGGCAGCAATAATGGACCACCCTTAGAAAGGTTTTCTTTTTGAATAGAAGTTTACATTAATTTGCATAGGCAAGGTATTTGTTCCCATAAGGTAGAAACATTTGGAGGCACTGATAATTAGTTAATTAACCAGATATTATGAGAAGAGGTGACATTTATCTATCTCAGTGTTATTTTGGATTATAGCATTTTGGCAGAGAGATTTCCCATTGGAAAGTGCTGTTTCAAAAAAAAAAATTGAGAACATGACAGTAAGAAAAATATAATAAAATATACAATAATATGTGATATACTACACTACAACATAGTGTTGATGTTATATAAATGTTTTCTTTTCTAAGATATTTTCAGAGTTTGTCTCTTGTCCTCATTTTGAACAAAACAAAAGTGTATATGATGGATTTTTTCACAAGGTGGCAATTGTATTTGCTTACCAGTTACAATTCTGGGGTAATATTAACCTTAGAAGCTCAGTTATTGCAAGTTCTTTGCATAAGAATGAGGCTTACCTAATTGCAAAGTTTGGGTAAAAGAAGGAATTTTGTATCGGGCATGTTGCCTGGAACATGGTGGCACAGAACATGGTGGGAGTGTGTAACATTCCCATGGAGGAACAAGTGTGGATAAAGTATTTGAATCAGATTTCTTATAGTGCTTAATCATCCCATGAAGAAGAAACCATTTCCAATAGGTGAAAAGCTGTTGGACTTTGATTTCCTATTACTTTGTCTTTTTCGTATTTAAATATTTGTGTAGCAGGTAAGTCCTCATCCAGGCAACTTAGGCCACATACAGGTATCCCGTTTCTCCTGGGAGAGTCACCATGAATGCACAGTTGTTTCAGATTTTTCTCCCAGAACAAAAATAACCCATGAACAACCAGCATTAAATCACTCTCAGGAGAATTTTTCCTGGGACAGCAAATGCCTATGCACATTCTCTAATGAGAGAAGCCAAAGCACAGTCCTTCAGCATCCCATGGTGATTTGCACCCACCTCATGCCCTCCTTGGACCCCCTAGACAGTATGTCACTGGACTTTGCTGCTCTAACTAAATAGGAAATAGTAAACCCCACCCTACACTGTACTATGAGGACTCACAGGCTGACCCTGAGCAGCCTGGCTCAGCCAGCCTGGGTTGCCCTGTGAACTGCTGCCATCCATCTCTGGGCAGACTAAGGGAAACTACAGAGCATGGCAAGATATATGCACAGAGGCCCCTTGGCTGCACAGCATCAGCACTGCAAACTCTATGCTCTTATGGGGCCCAGCATTGAATATCTGTTCAGGCATCCCTAAGTATTTCAACCAGGAAAAAAACCTAGGAGAATTCTTCCAGGTTATTTGAAAGTGTGTATACACTACAGCCTAGTCTGATGTTTTATTTTTTTAATATGAAAAATTGCAGCTGGCTCTGTGCAGTAATATGAGAGATAGGAGAATTACATTGAACCCATCCTAAACCAAGTCTACACTCATAGTGATGACAGTTTTGATATGACTGTAGACATTGTAGAATATGATAGGGAAGGCTAACACTGTCAGTAAAAAAGTAAAAGATACAGAATGTGTTGAATTTGGGCAGTTCAAGAGCTATCACTTTCCAAAGTAGTAGGAAAATCTGGTCCTCAGACTGCTTTAGTCTCAATAAGAAATTTGTCATTGACTTCACTGGGCTCATAATTTATTACAAAAACAGAACAATTTCAGCCACTGTTTCTCCATAAACCTCCCCTGCCTTTTTACAGAAATATAATGTGGCCCTCACTGCTGATGAACGGTTATTCATTTCTAGTGATAGAAATTTTTCTATCATGAGAAGAAATGTTTCTGAAAGAGGGAATGGTACAAGCGTTAAGCTTGCAACTGATCCTTATCTTCTCCTATTCATGCTTTCCCAAGGCCAGATAATCCTGGCCTGGGAAAAGCAAAGAGAGCAGTAGGGCAAACCCTGCTATCCTGGGCAAGTTTCCCACCCATTCCCAGGGAGACTGAATTAGTGAAACTAACCTCCATCCCTACTTGCTTTGAGACACAGGCAGGAAGCATTAGGTGGCTGCTTCTTCCCTTCCCTTCTAGTCTATGGGAGGGCCAGGCACAACTGCCCCACCCCGTGAATTCTCCAGACTGGGGTGACCCTGGGCTTGGGTAAGCATGGAGCCTTTCCCTACTGCCTAACTCCTCCTGGGACTGGGAGGAAGTGAACAGCAGCTGTTCCTCATTCCCTCCACAAATTTGGGTGACCTTAGTTTTGGCAAGGTACAGGGAACATTTCTGCTCTGTTCCCTCCTCCTGTTCCCTCGAAGGAGTTAAGTAGTAGGGATGTGTACAGGCATTCATTCTCCCAGGAAAAACTCCCCCAAGAGTTACCTCTATTGGATCAGAGGTGGGTTATTTTTCTGTCAGAACCACCATTTCTATTCCAAGAAAAACTGTGAATGCCTGTACACTTGGGGTTTCTAACAGGAGAGTTGTGATTCTGGTAAAATGTAACACTCATCCACGGCCACTGAATATCACAATAGAAAAAATTCACCATTAAGGTGATGTTATAGTAAACCTGTAATGTGCTTGTTGAAATGTTGCATGTTTTGCTTCCATAGTAAGTTATCTTATTTATGCTAAAACACTAAGATAGACTGATTTATAATTGACTAGAATGCTGATAGTAATAAAGCTCATGCCATTTCAAACAAATCTATAATGAAATTATAATTCTTGGTATTCAGATGACAACTCATTTATACTTCAGTCACTCAACTATTACACCTAGCATCTTTACAGCTACATGGAGATCTATGCAGAATTATGCAGCTAGTCAAAAGAAGAACAACAACACCTGATAAAGAAGAACACCTGATTATTTTAAAGAGGAAAGAGAGAGAGAGAGAGAGAGAGAAATTAGAGAGTGAACTCTTTGTGACATTCCCTATCCTCTTCTTCCTTGTTAAAATAAATGTATACTTGTAATAGGAAAAAAGCAATGGTAAATAGACCTGTTTCTGGTCACATGTGCAAAAATTGAATACTTTAAAGAAAAGGGATTCCTATGCTCTGCTTCTATCAGAAGTATAATGGACCACATTTAAAGGCAGCCAGCAAGTGTATGCAAAATGATAGCAAAAGAACATATTTTCTTGCTTTCCTGTCCTTTACTGGATCCAAAGATCCCAAATAATGTTGTTTAGCTAGTCACTGGTATACTTTTTGTGAATAATATAAAATGTTAGAAACCAATGTTAGAAACCATATTTTATCCTCAAACAGGAATATAAAAATTATTAAAGAAATCCTTCCATACCTACCAGTAGACAAAAAGATCGCTACATTTGGAATGAAAAAACATGAATACATATATATATATATGTGTGTGTGTGTGTGTGTGTGTGTGTGCGCACGCAAGCAAATAGATCTTACATTTTGTAATATTTAAGCACTGTTTTTCTCTTCAACATACCTTTACATTTAAATTACATTTTTTAAATCCTGAAAGAGCAATTTTAAACTTCTTTGTACTCTCAAAAATATTATATTGAATATCAAATCATGTCTTGACAGATAAAGCTATCTCTATTAAAAATCAAGACATGTAGCATAAAAAAGTGTCTGATTGCTTTCTTGGCAATTGCATTGTTTTCTTTCTGGTTTCTGGAAATTGTCTAGAGATTGGATTCCCCCCCTCCCCACTTTTAAAGAGGAGCATGCCACATAAAGTAATGTTTCTGTTTCAAATACCTCATCTTTCTATACTTTGAAGGCTCATTACATAATACAAAGGCTTTTCACCTTCAGAATATGAATACTATGTCTACCCTTTGGGCTTAAACAACCAGAACTTTCAGTAGCAAATTGCCCACATCACAAAATAACAATATCTACTTTTTGACTCAACTGATGGAGCCATCTCATTCCTGATCTAAACAGCAAAAAAGAGAGACAAGAAAATGAATGTTCATTGTCTGATGTCCCATTGTATATTTATCAGGACCGAGTAGTCAGAAGCTTACTGATAAAAAATACAATAGGAAATCTTACACTGTCTCTGCATACATGAGATTCTGCCCACGTCATTTAAAAGGCCAGGAGCAACAAAACCTGATAGCATGTACCTTGGGTTTGGTTGAAATAGAAGGTTTAAATTACTTCCTATGTAGCCTAAATCTTCCATTTTCTTTTGCATCATTTATTTGTTGTCAAATGCAATGCATGCTACAGAAGTCTTGGTTCCCAGAGTATGCCATCTGCATTGTTGTCTGAAGGCTTCTTCCCAGCCATTTTACCAAACCACATAGGTAGACAGGTGACTTGGATGAGCTCCTATAGCATGATCTTTCAGGTAAAGTGCACTTTGAAAAATCTACTTCTCTAACAAATACATGTAATCAAAGATATTTCATTTACTTCATGAGAGAGATTATGTTATATAGCCTTATCTTTTCAAAACTCTCAGGCAACTGCCAATTAATTGAATAGCACCGATTATAGTTTTAATTTAGGAGGAGCTAAACATGTATTGTGACAGCACTAAAATATTAATTTCTCACATATTAAATATTATCCCTAAGAACTTATTTTATGGTCCTTATACATTAAAACCTTCAAATGTGATGTCTGAACTAGTAATCTCTAGTATAAATAAATATCACTGCATTCTGAATGAATAGTTCCCCAATATAAAACATAGTCCCAACTTGCTCTGCCACAGGCTAGCCATTAAAACAAGATACTACTTTTTCCAGGCAGTAGTCAAAACCATATTTAGGATGATAACTAAAAAGAAAAGCAGATACCAGCAGCAACAAGAAGAGCTTGTCCTGGATTGGCTATCATGTCCTGGATATGGTTCAAGGTATGCAGTTTAACTAAGCTACAACTTTATTACTTTAAGTCATTTGGGAGTTACCTGGCAATAACTCATACAGGGAAGACCATAATTCCTTCCTTAATCATTTCCATCTAAGGACTTGTGTAACAAGGGGCCTTCCTGGGGCTGGTTAGAAGTTAGCTTGCCCACCTGTTTCTGGGCTAACCGCCCACCTCGCTTACCTGCCAGACCTTGATGGAAAAATGATTGAGATATTACCCAGGTGGGAGGCTGCTCATTTCCTGCCCCAATGCCAGGGGCCATTATCCGCGGCTCTGAACCGCCCCTATACTGCAGCCCATGTCTCATGGATGGCACTAAGGTCTTAATGTCTCCAGCCCTACATTGGACCCCATAACCCACTAGTCTGGACCCAAACTAGATCCCTCCTAATCAGGCGGCCTACTCCGCCCTCATTCTGGGGTGCCTAGCTCCCTGTACTCTTCCCCCTCTCAGGTATGCCCCCCCCCGGACCTTTGGCCAAACAGATCCTGGCCTCACCTGTAAGGCCAGTCAAAACCCCAGGCTCCTGGCTCTGGGCATCCCTCATAGTGGGTCCCTGGCCCTTTTGACTCTTTTGGTCCTCACCCCAGCATTGACCAGTTGAGGCTGCCTCAAGTCATGCTTCTGAGCAACTAGCCCACACTCACTGACATGGGTCTGCCTTCTCAGGCCCTACTATGGGGTTACCCACCTGGTTGTGGGGGCTAGGGTTATTAAGGTGCCCCAACCCACCTTTCACCTGGGTGGTAACTGGCCTGGCATTTCCTGGGGGCTCCCACACCACCAGGAGACCCACCAAGCCACCCACTCCCAGCACAGTGCAGCTTTAGGTCATTCCCAGGACCAGGACCCTCCCCCATCAACATAGGCCCAGTCCATAAACCTCCAAGCTGTTCCTGAGCCTCAGCTCCACTGGCTGATGTCTCTCTCATGGCTGCCAGGCAGGAAACTGCTGCTATACCCTATATATACCCTGGGTCTCAAAATGACCACTCTAGTCAAGCACCTGGCTCCTGCCTGCTCCAGCCCTTAAAGCGGCAGGCACCAACAGTACCCTGGCACAAGCTGCCATCAGACCTTTGGTACATTCACAAGATACCAAAAAGTCATCCTATATTATTCTGAGGGGTGAGAGCATCTAATCAAGTTATATGTAGGAGGGGTAAAGAGTCTCCACTCAAGGAGGCAGGTTTGTGCCTACTGGCCAATGGCAATGCTTTTTCCCAATTCCTGAGTGCAGGAGTCACTACTTGTTTTCTTCTCTAGTTCAGATCTCTCTTTCAAGCTGTGAGGATAACATTTACCAATAATAGCTGTATTTTGGAATATAAGTGACCTTCCCTACCTAAGATATCATAGTTAGACAGTGATAGTTCATTTCAAGCTTTGATGTTAATGTTTTGGGGTTTTTTCCCCCTTGGTATTTTAGAAATCATCCTACAAATAAATATGAATTTGGCATTTTTCATGGACATCTAAATAAGGGGTGATAATAACACTAATTATTTTAGTAATACATTTGCATTTTCTAGAGGTCCATGAAACCATAGAGACAACTGCCTAAATTAGTTTTGTGTAGTTGATGAGATAAAATAGAAAACAAACTGCACACAAAAATATTTTAAGTTAAGAATAAGAAGACTATTAAATAAGGATATGTCTAAACATTTTCTTTATAAAGCTCAAAATATTTCTGATCAATTCAAGCATTTGAAGTCCCTACCTCTTAAATTAAAAAAACCACAAGTCTTTAACCCATACCTCAAAAATCCAAATTAAAGGTATATACTTTTTCAACATAATGGAGATATTACTTTTTTTTGGTGAGGTATATGAGTTGGGTATTCAAGTTAACAGAGAAAGGTAGAGTACCTGGTACATCCAGCATAATAGACAGAAGAATATTTTCACAAAAATACCACAAGGGATACAGATAAAGTCAAAGGACAGCCACTATATTCAAAGGATGAGTACTTTTGACAGGAATTGCAAAGACTTAAAAAAATAAAAATCTGACTGATTATTGAAATAGCCTAAAAACTTGCTTTCTGTTAATCTTAAAATGCACTACACTACCTTTTTCAGTCTTACTACTCATACATTTGTATCTATTTTAACATACCAGGTAGTTCATTTCAATATCTGTCAGACTATTGATTTCTGGTAAAATGATCATACCAACTATTTTATCTTTGTAGCATTAATTATGCTATGTATTTTTTTAATCCCCTACTGGAGGACTGAGTTTAAAAAAAGGAACAAGAAGAGAAAGGGGGGTGAGAGAAAAATGGTAAGTGAATTACAACAGCTGGTTTAAAGCTAGCTAACAGTATTCTTCAAATATATCAAATAAGTAATTTATAGTCATATACAATTGCAATTAAGTGATTAATTACTGGCAATTATATATCCTAAGCCATATAATTAATTTAATAATGCAAGCAGTTGTTCATCAAATAATATAATTGTCAATACTTCATTTTTTCATTTTAGTGCAGCAGGCAACTATATCTGAAACACTGCATGGTGTAGGATCTGCTATGTGATTTCTTCAGACATGGCAGCACAAAGATGCTCAGGCAGAGCAGGAAAACATCTGTAGCTAGAAATTCTGTGGCTGATTGAATCATCTAATCATTCTTGTATCTGGACACACCAAGACTGCTTTTGCATTCCCTCTGTTTTCAGTATATCTGTGAACACTCAGCTCAATTACTTGGGCAGGACACTGAAATAGGGAGTAAAATGCTAAATCTCCTTGTTTGGCCAACCTGACTTCAGTCCTATACCTGTAACTAGGGGGTCTTTGTACATGCCATGCTTTTTGCCCTTTCTTGTGCTGTAACTGCATGACTGTTTGCACAAGTGGGTTTTCTGGACACTTTAAAAGTCTTTCTGGCACATTAAACTAAAACTCCTCAGACATAGTTTAGTTTGGCTCACCACGAATTAAAACATCGTGTCTATGGGTTTGTTACATGCAAACACAAAAGGCACTCAGAGATGTGCAATGACTCTCTTTGTCCAACAGATGGTGCTGCCACTTTTTTTGTAGCTCACCCCTTCAAATTGCTTTTACTTTTGAATTGGTTTTTTTTTTCCTTGTGCAGTTTGCCAGCTGGGCAATGGGCATGGGTGGGAGGGGAGGGTGGGCCTTGGGCTGGAGGGCAGCTCTGGACCATCCTGCTTTTCTGCGGTGCTGGCCTGGGACCAGGCTTAATTCATTCAAAAACCTAGTGCATGCAAACACTGATGCAACACTCCAATATAAACAAGTTTAAATTTTACAAACATATTCAATTTAATGTGGATTAAAACCTGGCACCCAGGGAGCTCTAAACCAACATTTTGGTACCTTGACTTAGCTAACCAAAGAATAGGTCTGTCCCAGGGAAGCTGGGACACCGAAGGCACCCCGGGGAAGCAAGAAGTCATACTTACCTCCCGCAGAGCTGGAAGAGCCGGGACAGAGGACACCGGAGCGGGTGATCAGCCGGGCGTTTATCCGGCTGCGGCAGAGCAGCGGGAGTGGAAGACGCCTCCCGGAAGAAACAAAAAGTGGCCCCGCCAAGACAGCGGGGTGGCTGATGAGGAGAGATGAGGGGAGTGAGCTCCTGCGGGGAGCAGATCAGCTGCCGCACCCAGCTGCAGTGAGTGCAAGGGGCGGAGCCAGAGCGGGCTCTGAGAAAGCCGGCAGCACAACCAGCAGCCGTGCTGGTGGTGGAACCGGCTCCGACGCTGTCGGCAGGACCGGTGAAGGAGCTGGCTGCGTTATAGGCGACAGAGCCAGTGGAGGAGCTGATGGTGTCGGGAGCAGCAGAGTCGGAGAAGAAATTGATGACGCTGCAGGCAGCAGAGGCAGGGGAGGAACCGGCAGCGTCGGGAGCGGCAGAGCCGGGGAAGAAATTGATGATGCTGCGGGCAGCAGAGCTGGTGGAGGAACCGGCAGTGTCGGGAGCAGCAGAGCTAAGGAAGAAATTGACTACGCTGCAGGCAGCAGAGCTGGTGGAGGTACCGGCAGCGTCTGGAGCAGCAGAGCCAGGGAGGGAACTGGCTGCATCGCAGTCAGTGGGGCCAGAGAGAGAACCGGTGGCACTGTAAGCAGCAGAGCTGGTGGAGGAACCAGCTGCGCTGTGGGCAGAAGGGCCAGTGAGGGAGCTGGCCACATTCCAGGCAGCCGAGCTGGTGAAGGAACCGGCCACTTCGTAAGCAGCAGAGCTGGTGAAGAACCTAGCAGCCGGATTAAAGAAGGAGCCGAGGCAGAAGGACAGGGCTGGAGACCCCAGGGGATGGCCCATTGAGCCGAGGACCTTGACGGATGGCCGACAGGTTGGGTGTAAGACAGCGGCAGGCCTAGGACACCGTGGGAGCCAAGAAGAGGTAGAGCTACAGGTGGCGAGTGGCCGGGGTGTAGGGGAGGGTGGAGCCCCAAGAATACCCGCGGTGGACCGTGCCAACTCTAGGAGCTACCCCAAGGAAGGACCCCCCACTGAAGTTACATTCAAAGTCATGGCAGGTGAGTTCAGGGGTCCTCCTGACTTCACCAGGGGTAACCTCCTGGGTCCACCCGTAAGCCCGAGGCCCGCAAGATCTAGGGCGAAGGTGAAGGCGGCGCAGGAACACCTACTAGAGCGGAGGTGGGTACAAGGTCTAAATTATACCATTACACCAAAAGCAAAGGAATACAAAGTGCCAAGATAACTATACCAGCTTCACACCACCTGAAGACTCATTCAAACACTAAAAGAAATCCTTAGAATGGTTTTCTAGTTTGTAACACCAAAGTGGTACAAAGGGAAGTCAGCTAGGACAAGAGCCCAGCTCAAAATTTAGAGTGGATTACATGTTAATGTACAGTTATATTATGTACATTTGCAGTATATATTACATGTTCAATTTTTATTCAATAAATAAAAACAAAACCTAGTTAAAACCATTAGAATTGATAGTTCTGTTTAATGAAAGCACTCCACAAAACCTAAGAATCCATACTTATTCATTCTTCCCTCTGTTCAGGTAGGTTCCTCTCACTAGCCCCTAGAGTTTTATGACAATTTGAGCATTGCTTTACTCCATTTCAGATACCATCATCCAATGTCCACAAACAAAAACATAACAGATAACATTATAATTCATTTCTCCATTCTTTCAGTCTTTGCAATAGTGACAACCCTCTTCTGAGGTCCATGGGCAAGGCCATAATTGTGAACTACTTAGCATTTCATGAATTGAATACAGTACTCTAGGGAGCATGAGTAATTTCCTATCCAATCTTTTATATCCTCTCTAGATTTTCTCTACAAATGCATCACTGGTTTTGTGTCTCATTTCATTGTTTTGTTTGAAAGAGAAACAATGGAACCCATATCTAAGGATTTGACTGGTGGCAGTTAAAATATTTGGACAGTTGATAACAAAATATCTAACTAAAATGGATGCTTACATTATTTACGAACACTAAATGTCACCAGTCTTTTGTTCCCATCCACATTTTTTTTTTCAAATTGCAGAAACAGCATGCGGCATGTCACCTGATAGATCACAAGCATTGAATACATCTGTATAATGTTCTAAACCTAAGACAGGACGTAGGACTGGAAGGGTTCTCCTGACCATCAGGTCTATTCCCCAACTATCACAGGCAGTAATGTCATATAACACCTTCACCCATGAATTAGGAATGTATTGAAAAAAAATTACATATAAAATGTTAAAGCAATAAAATGTAGGTGATAGAAAATTTTTTGTGATTAATGTCAGTTAGGCGTCAAGTGGTAAGATATTTCTGTGAGAAAAATGTTTCAGATTTTCCATACATCTCGCATGGTTTTTGACATTCCCCTTGTCACTGGGAAACAGAACTGTCATAAGCAACTTAGAAAAGGAAGATCTGACCAAGTCATGATTTTCTTAGCTATGCAGGTGGCACTGGACTTTTGCTCTCCAAAACCAAGCAATGAAACTTGAGTGTCTAACACATCACTTGCATGCATATCAATGTGATGTTCCAGTCCCAAATACATGTCTCTGTTAGTCTTGCTGAATTTATCAAAGTCAACATGCAAGATTAACTAATTATTGCAATGAATGTGAAATGGTAAAACACAGATCCCGTAACAGAATTAATATTTAAAATCTTTTTCCCTAAATAGGACTACTGTTGGCTACAAAGGACCAACTCACAGGATCATAATAAATTCTAGTTTACTGGACAAGATGTGAAGTTACCAATAAAATCATAAATGCAAAATTTGAGTTATGGGTGGTACTGGTCACCTTAGCACATACACACACACATGCACGCACTTATTCAAACCCATGTAGTATAGTGTGTAGTGGCTGCTGTAGTGACTGTGAGCACTGGTGTCAGCATATCTACCTATCTGAGGCCCTGGAGTCTGCTGTCGATGGTCATTAGGCCTGTGCGAAGTGGCTAGTATTTGCTTCGGATTCAGATTTGGTCAATTCTGGGGACAGTGATTCAATTTGGTGATTCAAATCACTGTCCTGATTCTATTCGGCCAAATCTGATTCAGAGATTCAGCGCAGGTAAATCTCGGAATCAGCTAGACCAGGCCATCTCTCACCCCACCACTGGCTGCCCTGCCCACCCCAGCTCCCAGCACTTGGGGGAAAAAAGGTCCCAGCTCAGCAGGTGTTGCCCACTGCCCTCACTGCCTCACACTGCATGGGGGGGCTCTGCATGAGCTCCCAACCCCACCCCTGCTCCCCCATTGGTGCTCCACATGGGCCAGTTCTGTTCCTTTAAGAACAACAACAAAAAAAAAAAACAGAAGAAACCTCAGACATCCTGTGAAACACAAGAAAGTCTCATGTTCCAAGTGCTGTCTGAAATTCAGCTGAAGCCAATGGGGATGGAAATGTTATCTGGGTCCCTGTCTGGCTGAGTCTGCTCAGATTATCACTTAGAATAAACACATCAAGGCTAAGCTCAGACAATCAAAAAGTCTGAGGCTGAATCGATTCAATCTTTGCACATTAGTCTAAACTGTATAGGTTGAACTAATAAAAAGTTGAATAGACATTCACTTTTGAATCCAGAAATGCAGTCTGCAGTGAAATGCAGACATGCAGTGGCTCAGGCCAGAAGCCAGGAGCATGCCTCCCTGCTTTGTTGAAGCAGACAGCTTGTGCCAAGGCCAGTCCACCCACCCTGCAAGGGGGAATGGGGGTTAACTTGAATCTGGAGGGGATCTGGGAGAGAAGTTCAATAAAATGATTTAACCTAAATCAGTGAGGTCTAATACTGCAACCATCCAGGTTTATTGTAAGCTGGTTTTGACCATTTTGAAAGCCGTTTATGTGCACTGAACTTCTGTTGTGTTACAGATTTGAACTGGTTTCTGATCACTTACACCAATTTACGTGTAATTTATGTCCCTAGCCCGAAGGTTTAGCAATGTCATGGTGGATTACAGGGTCCCAGGAGCTCACATAATGACAACTATGTATGCCTAGTGTATTGGTGTCAGTGTCAAGCAAGCATACCAAAAAAGGGAATTGGATGGAATGGCCCAATCTTTAATTCTATCCAGCAATAAGACAAATTTCTGGCACACTGTGACAGAGCACCTTTGATGCTTACCACTTTAAGGGCTGTGAGTGACAGAAGGGCAGCTAGCAGGTGCAGGCTAGTCCTGATGAGGTGGTCACATGACCCGATAAGGGCCATGCGATTGGAGGAGGGAGCTGAGCAGACTCCATTTTAGTTCAGACATTCGGGGCTGAGCCAGCTGTCTGCTGCTGCCAGCTGGAAAGACACCACCCCGCTGAGTAGCTGCTCAGGGCCACTTTGGAGTTAAGGGTAGAAGCTATGGGGATGGCAGGAGGCTCCTGGTCCTGGGTATAACTTGAAACTGCACCATGCTGGGGATAGATGGCCTGGTGGGGCTGCCTGTGGTGGGGCAGCTCTCCAGAAATGCCAGGCCATTAGCCTCTTCAGTTAAAGGCAGGTAGGGGTGCCTTATAACCCTAGCCCCCACTACTCAGTGGTGACAGAATAGACAGTGGGGACAGGCACACTGAGAAAAAAGCACCCGAGTCCCTGGGGTGTAAGACCCCAAGCCCCAGGAAGGGGGCATAAAGTTAGCCCCAATGTGGGGTAAAGAGTGGCCCCAGGGAGGGGGGGGGGGCAGAAAGAGCCTAGTGCCTGGTGACAGGCTAGTGGTTAGAGTTGGCCTAGTGTTAGGTGCAAGGACCATTGCACATAGAGTAGGCTCAAGGAGGCACCCGAAGGGCTGCATGGGGATTGCCTGGAGTGGAAGTAGGCAAGCCTGAGGCCCCAAAGAGGCCACTCAAGAGGAACAGGGCAGGTTGGGAGAGGCCCAGTGAAGGACAGCATGAAGGGGAACCTGTGAGAGAGGGTAGAGTGAATGAGGCCCTGTGAGCGGGAGCAGAATGAGTGAGATAGGCCCAGCAAAGGGGCAGAGTTTGGCCCAGCTTCTGGCTGTAGCAAATATAATTTTGGATGCCATATGTAGGATGTATTAAGGAAGCCATGGGACATAGTAAGGAAGCATCAGAGCCGTGTGTAGACCTCATGGCATTGGGGCGTTAAGTAGGCAGCCTCCCACTTATTTCATCTTATATTATTTAACAGCAAGTTGTAGCAGATGAGACAGAGCAAACTGCCCTAGATAGAAGGGTGGGCCAGCACTGAGACTGGCTATGTGATCTTCTCCTGGTCACATGCATCAATTTTGGTTCACTGATTTGTAGTCCCATATTCTTTTTGCTTGCCCAATAAAAATAATCTGAAGCCAGTCCTTGGCTTGTATCAATAGGGCTTTTGGTTGGATTATTCCAGTTTTGTACTGTCAACTTTTGCTAATTTTTATATACAATTTTATCTGACAGACTGTCCTGAACTTTTGTCACTTTGACAACTAACCTTTCACAGGCATTAAATCTGCAGGTTTGCAAAAGTTGTATACATGTGAAAACAAGCTGCTTTTCATTAAAGCTTTTTGTACAAGGTAAAAAGAACGGGTGTTGGTGCCAAATTTTAACCTAATAGGGTTTTAAAGCGCTAAATTATAAATCCTTGGGAATTGGCTTTAGAATAAAAAATAACCCTCATGTATAGTTTAACATCACACGATAAATTAATGAATGAAGAAGGCATAGTTTATTGGTAATATTTCTGATTTTGTATGTTAAAAAAAAAATCAATAATTCTTTAAGTTGTTAGATGCCCATTAGATAGGATATAACTAAGAAGTACTACTTTGGATCATATTTGTAATATGTGTGAACTAGTTTCCTGGCAAATCATTATTTTGCTTTGGTTTAAAAAGTGTATAAGTGAAACTCTATACTTACTAGTTTGTAGTTTACATAATGACAAGACCTTGATCTGGCAACAACTTGTATGTAGGGTTTATGTATTAAAGTTAATGAATAACTTCTGGTATTTCTGTATACAAAGCATAGGCAGCAGCACACGCAATATACCAAAGGCTACATGAAAAGAATATCATTGTTACAAAGACAAAGATGCAAAAATTTTTGGAAATGCAACCTTTAAATCTGTCTATGTTACCTTAATTCACTTCCATTTCCTTGTAAACATTGTGATGCAGCCTTTAAATACATGGCGTCACACTTTGTTTCCGCATAAGCCCCATATGCAATATGCCGCATTCATAGCTGGACATTGCTCCTTGACTAAGCAGATTTTTTGCTTTATTCTCATAATTGAGCATGTTTGTACACTATTCAAACCCTGCTCTGAAGACTGGATTATTAATTTTCTCATGTGCTTTCTAAAACAGGATATGAAATGGAAGGTACTGTACAATTTAATTATAGATGTAACCACTTTCACCACCTATAGCATGAAAGAATCTGATACTACTAACATTATAATGTATGGCTTTAATACATTAAATAAATTGAAGCTTGATGAAATCAGGGATAGGGTAGGCAATCAATAAAAAGGGATTGCTTTCTCAGCCTCTGCATTAGGAATATCCTTTTCCTTTTATTCTTCTATTTAGTTGGGATATCATTAAAAGAGGTCTTTTTCTCCTCCAAATAAGAAACAGCAGCATTTCCCAAAAGTCAGTATTATCAGCTTCTCAAGAGGATCATTTTGTCACTCTAATAGTTTTTCTATTTACTTAGGAAAATGAGCTTTATTTAAAGAAAATGGTTGTCAGGAGACTGGATGGTTCAGTGGAGTTAATGGTTTTTCACCTTGAGGTCTTGTCCAAAATCACTACTACTTGCTGTATAGATGGTTGGAAAGTGTAAATGTTCACCTTTTCACGAAAAAAAAAAAATCTAATGGAAATTTTTCAACCAACTTTAAACTGATTATTATAGTAGGTATAGACCATACAGGTATGAAAACCGAATTACCTTCTTCACTCGACAGATTGTTTATCTAATTCAAGGTTGACATGCTCTGGTGGAGTATATTGGAAAACATTGTAATGCTATTGACTGTGCACTCAAAAAATATATTTAGCATATTTTCCAGATGCCTTGTACATGAACACCTTCTCAAAAAACCTTTAAAATTGTTCATGGCAACTGAAAACAAACAACAAAAAGTGTTTAATACCACTGACAAAGGTAGCTAGCTCTGAGCAAGGATGCAACTCAAACAGCAACAAAAACAAATGTTAGACTTTTGTTTTCAAATGTTCAAATTAATCCAAAATCAGGATGGAAAAAAAAAAATGTGGGGGTACAGAGAAAACACGTATGGATATTTCTAAATATTTAGGGTTTCATTTTAGTTTGTTGCACTCAACTGAAGCATTTCACCTGGAACTGGTTTAATATTAAACTATGGATGCCTGAATTATTGTTGTGCATCATGGGAGCTGCAGAACGTGCAACTCAGTGGTGACTGGGTCAATTCAATATATGTGGAACATTATTTAAACTATTCAGTGTCTGCATAGAATTGTTAGAAGCTTTAAAATCCACATCACAGAAAATACCACTATATATGAGACTATGAAAATTGCCATTTACTGGGTCAGACCATGGTTCATCTTGCCCAATATGAATGTCACACAGGGGGAGAGTGTGGATGCTGAAAGGGAGAGTGAATTGGGCATGACCAGCGTTTTTTTCTCCCACTGTTCTGCTCTCACTTGCACCCTCTATTTAAGGTTTTTTAATCATTTAAGGTACAGGAAGTTCCAATTCAGAGGCTGTATCTCTAACCCCCATGCTCAATAGCTACCAGCGTCCCTTTCCTCCAGGGAGTTGTCCAATCCCTTTCTGAATCTGGCTAAAATCCCTAAACGTAACCTCTAAAATCTAAAACCTCTGACTCATAAATATCTCAAAAAAAGCTATCAATAATGAGATCACCCATATTTTGATTGCTGCCTTAGTATATATGTGCAATCACAGAACTGACATCTCAGTACCTACTAGTTTATTATTTAAGAATGACAAGCTAGATTCTGATTACAGTGAGATTGACTTAGTACAAGCAAATGTGTCTCAGAAACATTAGGAGATATATAACAAAGTATGGTTTATATATAATGCCAGTGTTGTTTTTCTTAATTTTGTAATGAAACAAGAACATGTAACATTAGTGGAGCAACATCTAGCCATATCATTTTCTCTTATCACTGCATAAAAGTATCAACATAGTTCTGTTCATGGGGAAATATAAATTTTTGATACATCTACTTTTTACAGTTACATATATAGTGTGTGTATGTGTATAGATATGTGAAAGACTTGATTGTGTCTTAAAAAAGTCTCAAATTCAATGGGCAGCTGTCAAAATATATATTTTTTTTAAATATAAAAGCAAGTGAAATGTTTAACTACAATATTTAGTGAATATAAGCTATCCTAAACTGAATCAGATGACTCACTACTGACAGTAGGAGTAAAATTCAGAAAGTTATAAATTATCCAACTAAGTTCAGTTATTATAGCTAGATATTCAATCAGATCTCTTTATTCATCTTAAATGAAATAATATCTATTTTCTTAACAGGGGATGTTAGACATGGCAGTTGGAGACAGTGAGAAGCAGGAAAATAGTCATAGTTTAATTTTCACCCAAATTGTCAGATAAAAAAAGGTAAAGAACTGGTGAACACCTGATAATTTCAAAACAAACAAACAAAGAAAGGCTGTCGTTGTGCTCCGGGTCTGCAGTTCTGAAATAAAGTGTGGAGTAGAGGGACTTATCTAGAGCACTATTTTATATATATATATATATATATATATACACATACACACACACACATACATATACACACACACACAAAACACACACACACGATTAAATGATATAAAATATTCTTAGTAAATATGTGCAAAACATTTTTGTTCATGCAACCAGAAAATCAGGCAATATCCAGATCCTTCAGGGTTCTTGGACACGGTAAGCTCACATTGTCTTCTGTGTAAACTGAGTGTGCTGAGCCCCTGGCAGTTTTAATCTGCTGTCTGTATGGCTAATTACGTTTAAAGAAAAAAATGGATCAAGTACTATAATTAGTTATAAGAAGAATGGTGTGGAAATCCCATTTATTCAGCTGCTAAAATTTAAATGCAAAGGGCAATGATTTAAATTTTGCAATAAAAATCTCATTAAGAAACTATATTGCAGGCAACTTTTTGATCAGATAGCCAAAGAGATAAAAATGCATAGTTTATAACCGGCAACTTGATAATGAGATATGTGATACACTCTTCATTAAGCTATGTTATGCAAACATTGATATCTATTCTGTTATATTCAGGAGCAGTTGCTAATTTGAGCAGTGAAGAGAAAAATTAATAGTTCTCTGTGGCAGTGCACCTTTGGTACCTGCCAGTTTAAGGCCAATGGCAGGCAGCTGCCAGGTGCCTGATGAGGGTGGCCATTTTCAAACATAGGCCAGAGAGGCAGCAGTCTGTATTGAGCAGCCAAGGAAGCAACATTGGGCTGAGCTGCTCCTGGAATACCTTGGAGGTAAGGGTGAGGCTATGGGGGAAGGGGGAGGCCTCATTGGTCCAGGGTATGACATGAAACTTCACCCTGCCAGGGATGGGTGTCCTGGTGAGACTATTCATGGTGGGACAACCCCCAAGAAATGTCAGGGCAGTTACTTCCCCAGTGAAAGGCAGGTAAGGGTGCCTCATAAACCTAGCCCCCACTCTTCAGTGGGAGACTCTTCAAGTTGGTTGGCAGGACCAAGGGGATCCAGAGTGGGGCAAGAAGCCCACAGCAAATGAGAGGCAAGAAGCCCAGAGTCTGGAAAGGGGCATGGAGCCTAGTAAGGGGCTAGGAACATAGTGAGAAGCAAAGATCCCAGAAGCTAGGAGCCCCAACTGTGTGTGGGGCAAGAAGCCCAGTATGAGTAAGGGGCACAGAGCTTATTGAGGAAGGCTGGAGTTAGGGGCCAGGATATGATTACATCTTGGATGCCATCTGCGAAGCATGGGCCACAGTGTAGGAGAGGTATGGACATGTGGATAGTGGCCCGTGGCATTGGGGCACGGAATGGGCAGCCTCCCGCATTATACCACCAGTTATAGGAACTGTAAAGTCGTGGCAGGTGGGACTGGGAGGACTGCCTTATGTAGACAGGTGGGTGGGCCAACTTGAGACTCGGCCATGAGTGAACCCCCTGTCACATTCTCCAATAAACAAAATCAGGATTATAATCTATTCAATAAATTGGGATGGAAACATTAAGCATCTTAACTCAATTTTTTGGACAGGATTTAACCTGATCTTTAGTATTAGGACCACAATTAAATACAAATATAATTAAAGCACTTGCAAAGTTAAATGTGGTCTATATGGTGTTCACTTAAGCACCTGGGCCACTGACAGATATTAAATTAAAAAGGTATGGTGGGATCTAATGCTTGATCCCAATAATCATGTTTCCTGCCATGTCAGACGTACATGGTAGGAAGTGCAATTGTGGGATCAAGGATACAGATTGTAGCCATGTTGGTCTACAGGCAAAAGGAATCAGAACTTTGGGTAGAGGTGATATTTTTTATTAGACCAATTAGATATTTGGGGGAAAAAAATCTTTATTTGCAAGTTTTCAGGAGAATGCAAGGATGGTAAAGTTTCTCCTAGGTGGAAATGAAAGCTTGCAAATAAACAATTTTTTTTTTTTTTTTTTTTTTTGCTAATATCTAGTTGGTTTAATAAAAGATATCACCTCTACCCAGAGTTCTGGTTCCTTTTGCCTGTGGACCAATATGGCTACAGCCTGTGTCCCTGTAACATGAAATCAAATTTAGCCGGTTTTGAAATGATAACATCATAATTTTACAAGAAGGAAGCAAAATTCAATACCTGAAAACCAAAAGTTGACATCCTTGCTCCTGCCTTGTGTTCCAAGCTAAATTTGCATGTTCAAGAACACAGAGCTGCCTCAACATGTGAAATTCCTTGCCCAGGAAAGCATTCCATCTACCCTGCAAACTATGGAACAATATAACCGGAAGGAAACATAGTTCAACGTCCTTCTTACCATCAGGCACTGTTGAGATAAATAGACTGCTCTAACTCATCTGAGCTTAATTTACACAAAATGAACTTTTCCAACCAGGAGATCTTACAACACCTTCAGCTCTCCTGTAAAATATAAATTTTCGTTTCCACCTAGGAAAAATTTTACAATCTTTGCATTCTCCTATGCCTGAAGAAAGGTGAGTGTACCCAAAAGCTGCAAATAAAGAATTTTTTTTGAAAATATCTAGTTGGTCTAATAAAAGTTATCTTCTCTACCCAGAAATCTGATTCCAATTGTGGGATCAAGCATTTGATCCCAAAGTGCCATATTGCCAGTGCAGGGGGAATTTGGGATCATTATCCTAGGCTCCTCTGCACCAGTTGCGCTTCCCCAGCTGAGAGCCCCAATCAGTTGACTGGGACTCCCAGCCAAGGAAGAACAGGGAATCCCTTGGCTCTGAGGTGTTCCTGCAGCTGGAACCCTAGTCAGTTGATAAGAGCTCCCAGCAGGGGGGAGCACATGGACCCTTTGGTTCCTATATACTCTGGTGGCTGGGAGTGCCCATAAATCTACTGGGGTTCCCAGGTGGGGGAGTGCACCATGCTGAAGGGCACTCCCAACCAGGAGAGCACATGGGAGCCAAAGGATCCATATACCCCCCAGGTGGGAGCATCCAGCAGTTGATTGGAACTCCCAGCCAAGGAAATACACCATGCACAGTTAATCACGGCTTAGGTATAATGTTTGTCAGGGGCTTCTTAAATGTAGTTAAGTGCAATAAACAGGTACAATTGAGGACATTATTCATTATATGAGTGGTATTGAAAGCTATATTTTTACATGAATGCCTTAAAGTTTGTGATCTGATGACTACGGGCCATTAGCCTGCATAATGCAGAAACAAAAATATCAATCATAATTTAATTTACTGGCCTTGGAGACAGATTATCAATTCATAAGAGAAAACCTGAATATTGTATGATACATTGCTGTTTGTTTGTTTGTTTGTCTTTTGTTTTTTTAATATATTAAAGCCAGCTTTATTGCTTAGTCCATCTTTTAAATTGAAGCAGGCTTCAAAGTTCTGGAAAGAGTGGACCATATCACTTAGTAATGTCAATTGCTAAATAGGTAGGATTGTAAAATGAAACTCATAGTTTACATTATACCTTAACATGCAGATGGGCACAATGGAGCACAATAAAGAAAGATGAAATAGATCAAATAAGTAAAATTAAAACAAAATTAACACAACAAAACAACTTTAAAACTGTTTGAGTTATTCTGTGTCTAACTGATGAGAGATATGAGATATAAACAGCAAGCAATCATTTAATGGAATTAAGTAAGGGTCAGTAGTATTGGCAACTGTTTCACAAATAGTGCAAAAAATAACACATAAGCAGCAACTCAATGTTCTTGCAACTGTAGCTGCAACTTGAGCTATGTCAGCATCAGCTTTAATAATTTTTCTCTAATCATTCTTATTATGAAGGAAATCTGTATTTACAAACGAGTATCTTTGCATGCATAGCAAACAAAGACCTTGATTATAGAAATCCTAGAAGTATGTGCTAAATTAATATGTTCAGTGAAAACATAGCAACAGAGACCTTAAGTCTGAAAAAGCCAACCAGACATTTAGTAAAACAAAACAAAACAAAACAAAAAAACCCCCAACAAAACAAGCCAAGATGATTATTTAAGATAAATGATGAGAAGGAACAAGAACATTTGCTAAGGTGAATGGAAGAGCTAACAACGTACTCATCCAACAATCCCTTATTCAGTAATGCACTGGGGGGAAAAAAAATACAATATTTTATTGGAAATCACATTCCACAAATGTTGCCAAATTATAAAAAAAAAGACAGAAATAAACAAACAAAAACACTCACATTACTGTACTATCAATAAACATTTGAAAAAATACATAATGCCAACATTTCAGCAGTGTTTTAATAAAACATTCATTCCAAAGTGCAATATAATATCCTCTAGTTCTGAGAGTAATCTGTTCAAATCTGTTTCTCTAGTTTATTGTTAATAATAATTGCATGGGGGACTGAAGATGGAGTACAAGGAAGTTGCTGCATGCTGTCTAAAATAGTTTGCTCCTTAACAGAAATGGATTGTAGATGGCACACTGCACCTCCTAGCACAACTCATCAGTACTTTGACGAATCAGTGTTTAGCACTTGAGAGAGATAAGTCCTGGATCCTTACCCTGGATATTACAACCAACTACCTTATCACAAGATACAATCCCAGATATTTTTTTTTTTTTTTTTTTTTTTAAGAGTGGTTAGTCCTCATCTTCAAAGTTGTAGGTTGACTAGAAAGCTAGATGTGTCAGAGGAGATGTCTCTTTCCTATTGTAACAGTTACTATCATTGAGAAAATAGTGGTTGAGGGACCCAAAGACAAAGCTCTCAATACTGGGGCAGAATATTTACCATGAAAAGGACATCTTATGGAAAAAAAAAAAAAATTTTGGAGTGAAGTTAGGAGCGAGTCCCATCACCTTCAGGGCAAATGTTATAATTCCTCCCTTTGTATGGACCTCCTGTTAATACAATGGACTGAAAAAGGACTGCCAAACACTATATGATACTACTTAAGTAGGTAAATGAAAACAAAATGTTTATAACCCTAAAGATAAAAATATGCTTTTTCTAAATGTTTTTGAGATGCTATTATTATGTTCAATGCTCTGTTAAAGAGGTGCCTTAGGATGTATAAATAAGGAAGAGTTAGGGCAAAACAACAACTATAAATGACACTCAGAAAAAATTACATCTGTATTAAATGCCTTCTTATCATTTGTATGCATTATATGCTGTATTTTTTGTTCACTCGTGTTTGTCTGTCCTCCACTGCCCAAAGATAATACAGTACAAAAGGTTGAAGATTTTTTCCACTTTAATGAAATGCCTCTGCCCCTAAAAGACGTCAGATACCCAAGCATTAGCTTCTGTTACAAAACCTAGAGAAGTTAAGCAAGCACTGGGAGCAGTTTCTTTTGCTTTAATGCATTTTTTTAAGCCTGCCCCCATGACATGATACAGCACGAGTCATGCAGAAGAATGTTTTAATTTAATTTTTTGTCAGCTTAGTTGAAGGAAACCACAAAGGAAAGGAGCCAGTTAACATCTTCCCTGTAAATGCAGACATAATTAATCAGTTTTTAACTTCCTGGAGGATCTCCAAGGCTACAGTTATTCTATAATACCGTATATACCTTGTTTTTTCCCTTGTATCCCAGGTTTATAGGCTACAAAAGACCTATGGCGATACTGAAAGATACAAATGTTAAGCATAACCTGTTGGGAAATCTGTATTTAATTACCACAAATCGTATTTATTATTTGATAGCACCCAAAGCAATAAGGGCTTCAGAGTGCATCCAACAGAATAAGGGGATATCAAATCCCCAGATCAGTTCAGGCACTTTGGGAAGAGCAGGCTCTGCATGTTCGCTTCTTATGCTATGAATAAGCACCGGAGTAAAAAAGGTTAGGAAGCACTCACACATACCAAGAGAGCTGTATTTATGCATCTTGCTCCCTTCTTCCACAACATAAGATTTCAGAGAGAACTGAGACTCAGACTGATGCCCATGAGTCATAACTTCCTTTTTAAGCTCTATGTCATTGCATTCTGAAAGCTGATAGGAAGAGCACCTGTCTAATCCTACATAATGATCAGGTAATAGACTGGAAAAAGGAAAACACTTTGTTTGAAAGGTTTGTTTCAAGATTTTAACTAAGCCATTGGGAAGATGTTGGCAGCGAGACAACATTTTCCTTAAGGTTCAGGAAAACTTTGCTATTGTTATTTTCATGAAATTGCAGCATGATTAAATTTTTGATGGACCTCATTGGCGATGAGTCTAGTTTTCCAGGTCTTTAATTTATACAACAGCACAGATGCATGAAGCTGTGACAATCACGAAGTTTGATTGTAGATTGCACCATTCATCCAGGATTTTATAAGCAATTCACTAGTTTCAGCTATCATAGAACTGCCATGAAATACAGTGGAATCAAGCTGAAAGTGTAGGTAAAAACTTGCATTTTACAAATGAGCAAAACTGAAGAACAGCAATACTAAGTCCCAGATATTTTAAAGGTGTTCAGGAATTACTCCATTTAGCATTACAAGGCCTTAATGGCAACGTATTGTGCACACTGCAGAAAGCAGTGGAATGTACCCAGGCCAACTTTAAACTGGCTAGCACAAATACCAGAGGCAATCTTACCAAAATGGTATGAACATCAATGTGGGATATTTAAATATAGTAAACAGGATAGTTTCCAAATCACAAGCAAGTTGGAGTAGTAAAACGTCAATCTGATCATTCAGAAGCAGAAATAGGCTTCCTTTACAGTATCCAAACACAGTAAGTAGGTGTTTCTTTAATTTGATTTTCATATTGAACATATCTATACTGCATTATCTAGCTCAGGTACCATTGCCTTGTTCAACACTAGGATTATATCACCTTGGAAAGCATTTCTTCATTTATCTTTATTTAATACTGAACTTCTAAGTTTATGTTCCTGCTCAGAGCCATCCAACATAACTCATTTCAGAATATCTCCAATGTATATGTAGAAACCTATTTGAGTGATTTTTAGCAACTGTGGCATTACTATGGTCAGAACTGGTGCAGCAATATCCAAACGATGTTAACAAACAAGCATTACACATACTTTTAAAAGGAGCGGTAAACATGCAGATAATATTAGGAAAGGTTTGGGGGGGGCCATATTCTAACCCTCGATCTTTTGGAAAACAAATGGATTTATTATGAAGTTAGGGCACAGTATGGCCCCAGATAAATTTCTAGAGCATGAAACAATATTATCCATCAAGGGTTCATTTAATTCTATAGTCTAAGTGTTTAAGAAGAAGATGGTTGCTACTACAACTCTGCCAGGTGGTCAATGGCCTGACCCAAATCCCAAATGGAAATGGTATCAGAATAGCCATATTCCAAATGTCCACTTATATGCCAGTCCCAAAGGAGCTGTGACCTGACCTAACCTAATTCAGGGATTCATTGTTGTCAGGGTGCCAGGCAGGCAGGATCTTACTATAGTCCATTTTGCTACCAGCCTTTGCATTTCTCATCACAAGCGATGAGTAGAGCTTTTAAGCTGCCTAAGTGTAGACAGAGAGGGGTACATACAGCATACAGCCATTTCCCACTCCCACAAGCTGCACAGGGAACCCAGTGCAAGTTGCTCAGGGTGGGGAGAGGGAAGGATGGGCTAGTGGGTTCATAGGAAAGAGATGGCAGGTCCACATGGGGAGGGGCCGGGGGCTACAAATAACCTAGTCAGGGTTGGAGGAGATGGGAACAGCACAGCCCCAGGGCTCCTCTGAGAAAACATGCAGATGCTTGGGGGGTTGGGTGAACTCTCTTCTAGATTAGGGTATTAATTAACCCTTTTCTAGATCAAGCCCATGAATTCATGCAGCAATAGCTACGGATAACTTTTTGTATCAGAATCACAGGTAGGTCTGTTTGGTTTTTTTACTTCTAAAACAAAATACTATAGGATTTCACTTCCCTGTAAGACTTTTTGGCAAGAAAATGATAAAAATTGTCCCCAAACCAAGGAAATGTAGTTCCCCAGCTAGGTCTAGTTGTTGTAACAATACCTTTATTGAAGGATATCACTAAATGCAGAGGTATAAGAATAGTCAACAACATCCTGAAGTGAATCACTTACATTTGAATTGCACTGTTCCCCTACAGATTGTCACATAATATAGATATACCTAATAACACCAAGAACAAGTTAGCTCTGGTACCAGAACCTTCTAGACAGGGCAGGGTGGAGCTCCATTCCCTGAAAAACAGGGTTAAATTAGCCTGAGCAGAGCAATATGCGGCCTAAACTAGATTACTGCATTTAAGGCTGCACTATATTGCAGTCTTCAGCATCGACATATTGTGACACTCAAGGACCAGGACATTTAGGAGCCAATTTATTGAAGAAAATAAATAGGATATTTGTACTTACACTACTAGGAAAAAATGGTGGTAAGGCAGAACTTGTTAATGTGGACAGACCATTAGATCACAATCCCTGGCCAGACTGGTGTCCTTGTCTAATCAGGTCTTGATTCCAAGTTTCTACTTTTCAACATTTCAACTGCATCCAATTATAGTTCATCAAAAGATCAAATGCGGATAATTAATGGATCACGTCAATGGGATAGTTCTATAAAGTGAATATTCTAGTACCTGCTCATCACATATTAAGCTATTGCCTCGAGTCTTCATTATGGGACAGCTTTGCCTTCAAATAAATGCCTGTACTCTCACTTTCTCACCAGTTACTTTTACATGTCGTCTTTTTTTTTTTCCTTTTAATTTCCTTTCTGTTTTCTTTTCTGATCTTGCTGTTTTCATCGTCATAATTTGACCATACAGTAGAAATCAATTAGTTGGGATGTATAAATAACCTCATCTTTACCAAAACACCATGGTCATTTTTACAACACAATAATATGTCCAGTCTGACCAAATTCTATTCTTGCCTTGTTCTGGATTTCACCCTGTATGTGACCTTCACCAAGACACGTCACTAATTTGCCCCAAAGGCATCCTAAATTGCAAATCACTTTGAAAATTAGGGTTATATATACACACACCTGTTTTTATAATTTGTTAGCAATGTATATCCACATTTTTTACATCCTTGAGGTTAGGGCAGTCTGTGCTTTATGTTTTGGTTCTAAACTGTCCCCAGAGGTAACTTAGCAACAACAAACTCTAAATAGCTTACATTTACTTGCTATTTAGTCTACAATTGCTTATAATTTATTTTGACCAACATAAAAATATTAACCTCCACCAGAGTAGCTCATTATCTGAAAACTATTGAAAGTAATGGATGAGCTACTACTGAAGGGGACAATTGGAACTCTCCTAAAACACATCTAATAGTATGTGTGCTGCCTGCACAAGGAAACATAAAAGAAAAATTGCAAAAGGAAAATGAAAAAAGCAGCAGATTAATGAAAGAGCCAAAGAATATTCAGTTCTATGCATCATAGAAAGCTATATAAATGAAGATTAAACAACTGGATCATTTAACCTTTATTTTAAATAATATTCCTCACCAAAAATACTCACTATCTCCTAAAAACACACCAACATTTTCCACACCATGAGAACAGTTTAGCACATTTTAAATTGAGAAAGTGACTGCAGTTAAATCAGATAACTGTTCACTCATCCAGTTTTGAAAACTCTGATGAGCATGGAAAAATAAACATTTAATGAAATCTGTTAAGAGATTTTCACAAGCAGAATTGCAAATATGCATGTCAATGTACCAGGATTTGAAAAGTGCCAAGCAAATTAGAGCACATCACACGTTTCAGATCAAATCCAAAATCAGAGAAAGCACATCTCAATTTGAGGACTAAGAGTTATTTCAAGATAAAGATGTTATCAAATGATTTCTGTGTCCCAGTACTGCAAGCAGAAAATATTTATGATATGTTTGTTCTCCCTGGTGCTTTTAGTGTAAAACCCTAGAGAGTAACAGAAAGGAAAATCTTTAAGTAATCAAACACTGACTATCCACCATACCACTGAAATAACTATTTGTATTGGCAAGAATTTCCTTCCTAGAAGGTTAAAAGCAACAACAGCCCTCTAATCTCCAATGGCTGCTGCACTGTAATTACAGGCTTAAGCAAGCAGGAAAGTACAAGGTATAAGAAAAAAAATCTCAATAATCAACATGCATATAAACATGGCACTCAAACCTGTACTCATGTTCATGTTGGTAGTCCCAGAATCCATACAGTGTGCCAAAAAAACTGCATTTCATTATGCACTCCCTGTGATGTGTTTAAAGAAACTCTGATCTTAATGCTCCAAGGGGAAATTTTCACCTATACTATTTATTCATCAAGACAACATGTGAGAAATCCTGGAAGGTGACAGAGTTGATCATGAAGAAGGGCTGAGTTGTCTATTTTCTTAGGGACAGATTTTCAAGAAAGCTTAACTCCTATTAGTATTACTAGTGGTTATTCAAAAGGAGAATTGGTACCCAGACATTCTTTGTTTTCAATAGGAGGAAGTAGATGCTGAATACTTTTGGAAACCTGACTACAATTCATCATTAAGATGCCTGAATGGTAGTTGAGGTTTCATTTTTTTTTTTAAATTGCTCTTCTTCAGATTGCATCCATCTTACCCTATAGAGGAAGTGCATTTTATGTTCTGCACCAACAGCAAGAGAATAAATTACCATTAAATGTGTAAAATTATTATAATTTTCATAGCACATTTTGATAGCATTCTCTTATGTAACAATGAACTTTATTGTTCCTTGACAGAACATACTTAAAATATAAACCAAGTCTCTCCTTCACGTCTTTTCTTTGACAGATGTTGACAGCCCTAACATATACCCTAATCCATTATTTGATTGAAACACCTTTAACTAATATTGAAATAGCATGAAATTAGCTGGTCCAACATCTTATTAATTAAGAAGGTCTTGCAAATTCTATTTTTGTATAATCATAACCAAAAACCCCTCATAGTAGTAAACACAAACCATACAAGCGAATATAATAATCAGATGCATCAGCCAGAACAACAATTTCAAATCTAAAATTCTGGTGTTTATATTTCATAATATATCAGTTTTTCTACCTTGTTTTATTAGATTGGTTATAAAATAACAGCTATATTAAAAAGCATACTTTACTGTTCCATAAGATTTATAACCTTTTGAAGAGAGACGCAGTGGAAGTCCTAATTACATTTTCTCACATCTTTAATAGGTGTTAGAGAGGAAAGGGTAAGAGAGTGCACTTGGTCAATTTTCTAACCATTTCATATTGAGATGAAAGAAAAATGAAACAAGACAACAGAAATATTCTGTAGTTTAGCAATCTAAGAAAAATATGGTTGGTGAAAATACAGAAAAATGAAGGGTTTAAACTAGTACCACAAAGGCAGCTCTACAACCCAAGCAAAAGTGTCTCTCATTTTAACATGCATTTTACCTGCAGTTTAGAATTACAAACTTGAGCCCCTTACCCCTAAAAAAAAATCCTGTTTATATACAGTGAGGAAAAAAGATGTATTTACTCTTCCTATTATTGATTATACTAAAATTCCAGTCCTCCAAACACTCATAAAAAAGCAAAACATATTAATTTAATCAAATCAGTGAAAGAAATCTCATTTACAAATTCCAGTTTTTTTCTATCTCATTCTATTCGGCTGATGATAAAACAACTATATTAATTTGCACATGTTACTATTCCATATGAAGGAAGAAACAGAAAGTCCCAATTACATTTTCTCACCTCCTTAATAGGTGTTAGAGGAAAGAGTGGAAAGTTCACCTGGTCAGTTTTCCAACTTGCTTGTATTCAGATAAGTGACAAAAAAACAACAATGCTACACAACACAACAGGCTGTAAAGTAGTTTAATGAGCTAAAAAAAATAGAGTGTGTGACATTCAAAATGAGAAGAAATTAAAGGCTCTAATAAAAACACTTAGGCATCCAAATGTAGACTAGTGCCTAATAAGATTGACAAAGTGAAGCAGGCACCTAGCTCTCTCAGGGTGTATCTACACTTGCATGTTACTGCTGGGGGACAGCACTATCTAATGGCAGAGTAAGTAATCACACTGAAACGTGTAGACGGTGACAGAGGCTGGTTGGGGCATGAGGTTGCTAAAGTGTGGTCAGCTGCCTGCTGCCTAGCCACACAGGTCCACAGGTTCTGCACCCCCGTGCCCCAGCCAGTCTCTCTACCACTCAGAGTGACTTGGAGCCTGAGGCTGACCCCCCCATTCCCCTGGCATCCCAGGGCTGCTCCGTCCCAACTCAAACTGCTACTGTCTCAGGCACACGTGTAGATGCTGCATCTAGGAAGGTTTCTCTGGCTCAAACTGTTCTGGAGTTTACTACATTGCATTAAATTCATGTGTAGAGATGCATTTGCTCAGTTTCAAAGGGAATCTAGCACCTGACTTGCATTATAGCATTGGGAAATCTGAATAAATTCTCATTTGCATGTGCAGGTGCCCACAGTTACTCCTCAACAAAGTAATCAGAGCGCATCTATGCATGTTGCTATGGCAAAATTGTTACTGCGCCATTTAGTACAGGCAGTCCTCGACTTACAACGTTTTGAGTTACAACATTTCACACTTACAATGTTTATAAATTGACACCCTGTTTCAACTTTCCAACATCAGTTTTAAGTTTACAACGCTTGATCCGATGTGACGCCATGCCAGCAAACAAGTTCGCTACATCGCTCATCTCCCTGGAGAACATCTGTCCAAACTTCCTTGGGCACTTTATTTAAGAAAGCAGACAAGACTCCAGAAAAACCTGCAGCCAAAACTCCTGAGAAGACTCCAGCCAAGAACCCTTCAAAAAGTCCAACCAAAAGCCCTTCAAAAAGTCCAGCAAAGTCACCTCAAAGAAGTCCTTCCAAATCAATATGATTGCTATTTACAATATAAATACATTAATGTAGCTATATTACTCATCTATAATTGATCGAGTACAAAATTCTGGGGTACTTTTGGTGAAATAGGGTATCAAGCCTTAGTTCAGGAACCAATCCCCCATTTATAACCTTGTTTCTTATGAGAAAATTGGTACTGAGTAACAACGTTTCGACTTAAGACGCAGTTTGTAGGAACCAATAGTGTAGTAAAAGTCTGAGGACTGCCTGTACTTTCTTTTGGAAGTACTAAAGGATGGCACAGTAACAGCCCATACAGATTTGGTGGTTTGTTTTTTTGTTTTGTTTTGTTGTTTTTAGGTATTATGTCGCTGTAGCGATGTGCTATAATGCAGAAGCATGTCACTAGTGACACAGCTGCAGCATCACAGTTCTTGCCTGCGGATACTATGTTTCTGTAGCACATTGCTACGATGACATAGCATCACATGTAGATGTGCCCATAGTGTTTCAGCTGTCACACAACTGGTTGGAAGTAGATGAAGAGTGGATTTATCCTTCAAGTTGTAAACAAACATTACGAGAGTTAAGTTGCAAATATGATGTATAGAAAGTGAATTTTAAGACGGAACATCTTTTAAAATCTGGTTTGCTAATAAAGCCTTTTACAGAAAAGAAAAACTGCTCAAATAAATATGAGAGTTCAGTGTTCAGAGAAAATTATTCATTATCTCACTATCTTCTTGCATTAGAAAATTTACTTCATTTTTTTTCCAGGTAATTTTAAATGCCAAAATTTGGATAGTGCTATGTCTTCCTCAATCTCAATGCTATTATAAAAATCTTCAAATCAGATGAGATTCATTCCCAAAGCAATAGGGCTTATAGTTCTTGACATATAACATGATCCTAAAAGCATTTCTGCATGGTCTCAGCTTTCCCATTATGGCCTAACCTAGCTCTTGTTTCATATCAGTGTCAAAAACCCCATTGATTTAAATAGAGAACAGGATAGGCCCCATTATCTTTACTTTAAACTATCTTTCAAACTATGCTAATATAATTCTAAAAATTAACTTGCTTTTGAAATTTACTTCCCTCATCTTGAGATGAATTATACAGGCTAAAAAGGAAGCCTATACATTTGTTTTAACCATCTCCAGTGCAGAACCCTATTGCAACTGACAAATTATTTATTTTATGTTTGTGTAATAGTAGCATTTTATTCACAGGTTTCACCAAAACAGTGTAATAAAATGAATGATAAAGATTATATACAATTCAATATCTATACAAATCATATTTTGAATAAAAAGCATACAGTAAGATTATCCATTCTATCAGCTTACACAAAATTAAAACAGAACATGATGTATAGTGATTTAAAAGAAGAGGTAAAAGGAAACAATGAACAATAAAACACAACAGGAAAAATCTATTTGATTTTGACCCTTATTCTTTATGCAAGTAGTGCAAATACACCTAAATTAAATACAGACATTCAAAAGGCTGGAGGCAGAATTAAAGCAATCTATATGGGTTTTTCTAAACTGCCTAGATTGGATTGGGAGTGAATAGAACTTATGCTCACCCTTCGGTGGAGGAAGGCACGCAGAAGCCTACACTGGCCAAGGCTAGAAGACAAGGGGTGCTCCCACATGCCTTCCAGCATGCCAGAGATTGCCATGCTCATTCAAAATCATGGGGCCATGGAATTGATCCCCTGTTAGAACCTGTTTTAAATCATTCACAGGTAAATTGAAAAGCAGCAAAGCAAGCAAACATCCTTGTCTTTAGTTGGGAAACTATTGTTCAGAGCACTGCCAATCCCCTAATTTAGCCTTGATGCTTTGAGTATTGATGTTATTTCTAGTTCCCTCCATAATTTTAATCTGTCTATGGAGTCAAAGGGTCCCTTGAGCTCTATGAAAGCTAAATATAGGTGATTTTGTCTTAACATACTTAGGCTGCTTGCAGACATTAACACCCCCCCCCCCCCCAAATGCACTTTCCTGAAAGCAACAGCGCATTACTTCGACCTGGCTTTGCAGCATCTGTAAAGATCACGTACTTCAGCGGGACTTTTTGGTACTTTTAGCTAAAGATGATTCAAACCAGCTCTTAGATAAAAGCACCAAAAAGCCCTACTAAAGTACCCAATCTTTACAGGTGCTGCAGAGTCAGGTTGAAGTAACGTCCTGTCTGTTCTGGGCATGCACAGGGCTTGGCACAGGAATGCACTGAATATTGCAGTGCCTTTTTTTCCCCATGTCTGCAAGCACCCATAGATACCAAGTAATACCATGCCAAGCAATGGTCCATGCAGGAACAGCCTTCTCTTAAAACCAGCCTTCTCTTCTCCCAAAATATTATTTTCAGAGATCCATGTCTGAAGGTGAAAAAGTAAATGTCTTCCAAGTATCTCAGCAGGAATACACATAAGGCTAATGGGGTGATCAGAGGCAGGAACTCGTACCACCCTTTTCAAATTATGACTTTTGTATTTTTATTCCAACACTTTGGAAAAATGCTTTCTAAAATAACGATATTAAAAATGTTGGTGAAAATTGGGCACCACCAGCTAATAAATTCCTTGAAGATGTGTTGAGAGGAAAAAATCAGGGCCAGGAACCTTCCCATTTCTCAGTCAAGATATATACGATTTTACTTGAGGTTCAGAGGTAAGATAATGATCTACTTGTAGCTTAGCAGATAAAATTTTGGTCAGTAAGAAGCTACCATTCCCTTCACCATTTGCAAATAAGTTGTTAAACTTGCTTTTAAGGAACAAGACCCAAGTATCAACAGAAATATGCACATAAGGAATTACATTAAAATGTTTCATCCCTTTGATGTCAATTATCGTTATTTCTCCCAGGAGCTACTAGTTTCTCCCATAGTCTCATTTAAGATTGTTTCTTTTTCTTATCTATCAATTTTTCATAGCCTGTTGTAATCGTTTTGATCCACTGAAAGCTAGCATAGTCCTTTTTAAGTTTGTAATCCTCCAAATAATCTTTAGCTTGAGAATATTCCGCATCAAACCAGGTTTTGTGCCCCCAACAGTGCTTATTCCCGGGAAAGGTACTCTCCTTTGTAAGGGCAGTTTCCAGCTGTTGGACAACTGCCTCATCTTATGTATTGCTTCCTTGGATCCTTATACTCTGAGAATATGAGAAGTGGTCCAAGACAGTATCTTTTAAGAGAGCAACACATTTATGTTGTAAGTCATTATTCTATTGAATTCTCTTTTTATGAACTATTTCTTATTTGGGGGTTAGCTGTACAGTTTTGCAAAGGGCTCCCCATAAAATTCTAAAGGAATTGTTACTGAGAGAGGAAAATGGTCACTTTTCACACGTAGCAGAATTTCAAATTATATGTACTTGTAGTTCTATTAATATATAATCTTAATTATATTAAGATTATAGACTTACAGACTTAGACTAACATTATAGACCATAGATTTATAGTCTTTAATCTTAATATAATTAAATCTATAAGACTTGCTCCTTTAGTTGTAACAAATGCAAATGATCCTGGTACAATTTTGCCAGTTTCTCCATTAAGCATTCTAATATTCCCTTCAACACATGCTTTTTAAGAGGCACCATCTTCCTTTAATTTCTTATCACATATGGTTGCAGGGGGGATTCTCCATATTTTATTAATGATATCTTAATTATCATGGGTGTCAGTGACACCAATTCTAGAATTAAAAATCTGCTATTATTATTTCTAATCCTGGAAATTGATTCCAGGTCATCTCCAGAGCATTGCATAACAATTCCCATTTCAAAATTACTTCAGATTTTAATAGGATTGGTGGGAAGTAAACATTAATAAGAACCAAGGGAGGTCTACCACAGTATTTAACGAGGATTGCTAGTAGATGGCGAGAGCGTATTTTAATTTCTAATCTCTCAATGAGACTCTTTATGGAGGTTAATGTAACCAAGCCTCCCTGTGATCATCCTTTGGCTCTATCCTTCCAACTGTTTTTATAAAATGAAATATACCTGGGGATGCACACCATCTTCATATACCGTGTATTTTGTAAAATCACAATACGAAAAAAATTAAAAGTTTTCCACAATAGAGAACCCAGCTACATTCCAGACCAAGAGACCAATATCTTTCAAAGGCATAGCAGTTTGATTCTCTTTGGGATCTAGTTAATCCTTTAAATCCAACGATACAGGGCAGTCATTAGTGCAACTGAGGCTCTTAACTGCTTATTATAATCCCTGCTCTGGAGGGGCAGGGTGCCTTGCTTGATTATTACCCCATTAAAAAGGAAATTGGCTATCCCAGTTAACATCAGGTGCCTAACAAACTTTTAAAAACAACACTCATAGGAGCATATCTGGCTAAGCCATTCAATTATTGAATTCTGGACACACAAATAATATGATTTTCCAATTGCTGAGAAGAGATCCTAAATCTTATGGCTAAAAACCATACAATTCTGTTTCATATTGAAATAAGTTCTCTCTCTTATGGGAGCAAAAGTTTAATAATAAAATATTTTGCTCTCAATCTTTTGGTACTGTTTCTAATAAAGCTATGATTATTAAAAATAGAGAAAGAAGTTTTAGCTTTAGTTTTTGATTCTGCATCTGTTACTTTATCAAGTATAATAAAATCCTCACTATTCAAGATCATATTGTTAATAAGGCCATTTCTTAAAATGTCGTTGCTTGTCAGTTTTCCATCAATTGCCTCAAGTAAAATATTGTGTGCTTCTAGATGTGATTTTAAATCACAAATTAATTTCTTAATTCCTGTCAATTCATTTGAAAGAAGAATTTTTCTTTCTTCATTTCCTTTAATCATACCAACTGTTGAAGACATGAGAGATACTTGGCAAGTTTAATTGTCTGGAGTATCCAATGAGTTAAAAATCTCACTCAAATTGGAGTCAAGACTAAGGGATACTTGTAGGTTTGATAAATCTATATAAAAATGTATTTTACCCAATGTGGTTGTAGTTGATGATGCTTAAATCAAGTTTTCTTCATTGATCTTTCCTTCTAGCATCTCAATTTGTTAGGTCATGGGATTACTGGTAAGAGTATTACTGAACTGATGGGAAGAGATCCATTTTAGGCTTTTTAAGAATATATTTCATAATTTTCAGCTGTGTAGACAGATCCCTGTTGATTTACAGCAAAGGAGATGAGACAAAGGGTGCCTCCATACTGGGTGGAGTAAAAATAATAATTACAATGACAGGAGCTTTTCATTATAAAGCCTATTACCCCAAACAAGTTGTTTTTCTTTAGCGTGCATTGGATTTTTAACACCCTGCTAATAAACAGATGTTGAGACTAATAAAAAAAAATGCTTAATAAAATAGAGTAAAATCACAAAAAAAGTAGAAATCAAACAAAATAAGATAAAAGTTGTATAAAAGTTACTAACACTTAAAAAAAAAAGTGAAATAAATAAATAAAACCCCAAACACACTTTACAGACTTACAAAGTGGTCAGTGACCTTCGGCTGTCACCTAGGCTTTATGTAGAAGTTTATTAGCAGTTTATGTAGAGGAAAGTTCTAGCTCGCCCAGGTGCAGATTTCACTAATAGAGTCACTGCCGGGCTCCTACCTGTGGCTCCACACTCCTTTTATGTAGGTGAAAGCATGGCAGATGCACTACATTTACAATGTAAATATATACAGAGATATATCAATTTAAACTAAATTAAATGCATCAGTAAATTAACTTTACCTCCAATGTTATATGCACAAGCTTAGAAGATTAGATTCTTAGGGAGATCAATCCTATGTTATTCCCATTGATCCCAACAAGAGTTTTGGTCTTCAAGTAATACAAGAGCAGGTCCTAACGGATGACTGAAATATTCTGAGATCATTTTTCTTTCAAGCTACAGTTTTTACACTGGTCATTTAGGTTTGATTCTTGTTCTGCAAATCCAAATGATCTAGGCAAATTTAAGGCATAATGCACCCAATGTTCCAAGGAAGAAACAGCTGATGCCATTTAGCATGAGAAATGAGAGAAACTAAATGGAGACTTCACATGAAAGATATTGAAGGCTACTCTATTTTTTAAGGGTCATAATTTCTTCTACTAATTAAAATGTGAATATACCTGTAGATAGCAGCAGGCAAAATGCCAGCAGATTTCTATAAAATATACATCATTCAAATTAGAAACTAGTGCTGATTGTGCCAGGATCTTCAGCCTGTTGTCTGACGATCTGCTACATAATCCCTTCCTCTCCCAGTAGACCCATCACATTAAAGAGAAAAGATGGGATCGTTGCACCATCAGTTGTTCTAATTGTTATAAGTAAAGCAGATGCTGTTCCTGTGCTTCACTGTTTTGCTGGCAGCTAGGGGTGTGAGGAGGCTCTCCTGTGACTCGCCCCATCTAGTTCCTCTTCCTGCTTTGTATTACAAAATATAGTAATAATTTGGTAATATCTTCAATAAAATAAATACAATGAAACCCAAACCAGCTGAATAGATTAGGTGGACTTAAGAGAACAGGTGAGTGCATTTGAGGAGTGAAAATGCCTTTTTTCCCCTACTTTCTCAGCCTTCCCTCTCATATCAATCAAGTCACCTTTTGAAGTAACACTAGTTAATAATGGTGCCCACCCACAACACACAAACATCTATGCTTATTTGGTATTTAGTTCAGTTACTAGTTTTCCATTAAAAAAAAAAAAAAAACCTGAGAAAAGCATTGCTAAGCTAAGGCCATACCCCCCACGGGTGTATATTAACATATCTGTTGACATCAATAGAATTGTACCACTTCACACCAATTGAAAATCAGCCCTCTCCTCTCTTTTTTTTTATTTTTTTTTAAATGAACAGGAAAGTTCTCTGATATTAATATTAACAAAGCCTGCACCAGTTTAACACCCTGACTGATTATTTCTGGAAATGCAGTTTAATGTATTTGAGCAAGTTACTGGAAATTTTACTCTATTACAAATGACGCTGTGCAAAAACACCAAAACAAAACAAAACAAAAAAAATTGGACCCCTTCCATATTTACTCAGCCATGATTAATCTAGTGTTGAATAATAATTTTTAATTTCCATTTCTTGAATATATTTATTAATTTACCTCCTGCCAATACACTGCTCTAGATGCCACTATTTGGAATTTATTTCTGTGCTTCTTAAGTATCGTTTGCATAATGGAATTAAGAGGTCCGTTCATGAGCATTTGGTTGTGGTATGTTGGACAGAGTGGGTAGGTTGTAATTAGTGGCATCTGGCCTTCGTATTCATTAACATGCAAATAGAACTACTACAGGGTACAAATACTTGGCAGTTTCACAAACGTCACTATAGCATGCAACAAATCCATCAGTGTTTTTTTCCCCCTAACGTGTATATTGTTGAATAAATTATATCTATCTATCTATCTATCGCTATATCTGTCTATAGCGATAGATAGATAGATAGATAGATAGATAGATAGATAGATAGATAGATAGATAGATAGATAGATAGATAGATAGATAGATAGATAGATATAGCATGAAGTAAATATATATCATTCTGGTAGAATATAAAGTCAACTATTCTGGACTAATTCAACACTGACCTGGATTGCTGCCTCCCCCAGAATATGAATAAGTTAAACACATATTGAAAGGTAGATTCAGTGAGGGCACTAGAATATTGACTACAAATGTGACCTAATGGATCCTAAATCTAGGTTTGACTCTTTGCTGGTGCCTGTTACTGGCCTGGAAATAAAAAAATGCTGTGCTGTGTTAAGGACCAGCTGCAAAATAGTGGACAACAGATTTTTTTTTAATAGACTCATAATTGACCACAGATTCTAGGAAAAACGAAAACGTTTGATGTTTAAACATTCTGTCACAAATGTATGTATGTTTGGTATACTACATGATGTACTACATACCCATGGATGACCAACCACTTCAATAGTGCTTCAAATACAGAATACATCACCATGACAGTGCTTGTCAATGTATTGGTTTTCTTCAGAGACTAGGTTGTTTCTATTCTCCACAATAGTTACCAAATACTTTAACATTTCTATTTAGACTACTGACCCACATGTCAGGAATGATGGGAATCAGGTGGATCCAGAGGGGGTGGAATGGTACGATTTTACCTTGAACCATGCTATGAGAGTCTCGGGGGACTTTTTTTTTTAAGTCCCCAAAGCATGTAAGATTCTCCCTTCCCTACCTCTCTGTGCTCAAAAGGCTTGTCACCTTCCCACCTCCCACACCTGCTGCTTTTCTTGCTATTCAAAGCTGCTCCTGCCCTCCCCAGCCAGGCTTCACAGGAACTGCACTCAGCTAGGAACAGTGATGGATGCTGGGGGCGGGGGCTGCCCTCTTATTTCCGCTGCCACTGTCACTGTTCCCAGCTGAGCCCAGGTACCTATGCAGCCTGGCTGGAGTGGACAGAGATGGTTTTGAAGCTTCTGAATCCTCTGGGACAGCAAGGAAAGCAGCAGCAGCAGGCAGTGGGGTTGGGGGTGGGGGGGCAGAGAGAGGAGGGAACGGGGCATGCATTTGAGCATGGAGGGAAAGAGAAAGGATTTCTTACATGCTTTGGGGCCTTAAAAAAATCCCCAGAGGCTCTGACCTCCCAGTCTGCCTACACTGATGGGTAGGGAGAAGGGAGAAAATTGGAGAGGAGGTGCAGCCACCCCTACACCCCTTTGCCAAATAGTGGATCCACCCCAGTGGCGATGGCTTCATTAAAATCCCTGTCAAGAGAAAGGCTGATGTTTCAAGCAGTCTAAAGTTCAAGAATTTTTCCCAAATCAGCAGTACTAATCACATGCCAGTTAGATTTTAGACAGTATCACTGGCCCTGTATCACTTTTGCTGCATTAAAAGTTTAAGGCATGGTTAAAAATGTAGATGACATAGGAGACATAGAACAGGTGCATTTCACTTCATGGTTCTCTCTCAGTGGTTAAGAACAGCCCCGGATTTGAAAGGCATTCTGGATTGCTATGCTTCTGAACTTTTCTCTCTGCAGTGTTTTTCAGAAACTTCAGTGGCTCTTTTATTGATACTTTCATGAACAAAGAGGTTACATCAGAACTAGATTATCTTTACAAGTAACACCTAAAAGCCTGTTTAGTCTTTTATCTCTAAAGCAGATACTGGCCTTTTCATGGTAGGTTTATTTTAGTGCTGAAAGAGCAGGAACAATGGGAACATTACTTACATTAATTCTGAAACTGATTTTTTTTTCAAGTTGAGACTTTTTAAAGAAGTTGCTGAGTTACATATTAGACAAACACGGTGAGTTCAAGTCAAATATCAATAGCAGAACAAAAGCAATGCCCTTTTAATTTGTCAGATAAGGAATTAGAATGGAAGATTATAAAAACACATATTAGGCAAAACTATGAAGTGAACAGGTATGCCTGAAAATGAAGTTATTGTTGAATGCAGCCCTGAGTTTCATACTTTTCTATATTGTTCAAAGATTATGGAAGAGTTGTTTTCAATTCTTTAATTTATTCGTGGACCCCCTAAAAATGTTCTAGTGGAGGTACTGACCCCTTTGAATTGTAAGTATGGGTATTCGCATACTTTTGTTGGTCATAGTCATATTTCATGGACCCCTTAGACTTAGCCTGTGGGTGCCCAGGGGGCTTGTGGATGAGACTCGGTACAAGTTAGAAGACTCAAACTTTACAAACCTGGGAAATACATTTATAGCTTAATGTTTCAAATAGGGCTGCCTGACTAACTCAGCTCAAGCAAAAGGCGGTTTTGATTTGCACTTTATACATTAACCAGAGTGATTATCTATCTACATAGTGCAAGCTTTCACAGGCTGACGCTCACTTCATCAGAGCAAATCTACTCTGCCTTCTACATGACTTCAGGTGGCTATATACAGACATTAGAAAACCTTGAGGTAGAATCGATCTGAGTTACATGGTTTTCTGTAAGAGACATGGCTTAGATATGTCTAAATTCACCCTCTGGTGGGGGTGGGCGACAAATCTAAGACCTGGTTCTGCCATTATTAAACTAGTCTATCTGTGCCAAACTTGCATTCGGTTACAGGTATACACCAGTTTCTGACCACTTATACTGGTAAAAAGTGTAATGTTATAGTCTGGTCATAGTATCTCTAACTCAGCTCAGTCCAGTGGATATAGCATAATATCTTTTACTTTCTGCATATGGACTATTGAAAATAAATTATCCTAGATCTGTGTTTCAGAATTTGTTTTTGTTCATATAGCATACTAACTTTTGATCTTTTAAAATCAGAATCTTCATGGCTTTATATCTTATTTTGGCTATATGGTTCATGAATCCATAAAAATCCATTACATGTCTCTAGTCCAGGGCTGTCCAACTGGAGACCTATGGGATGCATGGGAATAAGTGGCTACATTGCAGCTCTGCCCCAGGTTCTTACCCACCCTCCACCCCCCTCATTGCTCTGGGTGCAACAGCATCTAGAGGCTCTGGGTGCAACAGTATCTAGAGACTCCCCTTCCCTTCTCTGGCTGCCACTTCCTGTCTTCCCCTGGTGTGGTGTCTGCTGTTATGACCCCCAGGGGCTCAAAATTGGACATCCCCACTTTAATCTGCCCTCTTATACAACACAAGTCATGGTACCAGTGTCACCTGAATGGAACCTAGTAAGGTTCACACATAATGTATGACCTTTCCTTCCACAATAAAAAACAACAACCTAGCATCCTATATTCTAAAATTCACTATATTGGTTCCAGATTTTTTTTTTAATCTACCAAGGTTTAAAGGAGTACAGTACATCCTGCAGTCCTCCTTCAGTCAAAAGAGCATTAAAGCCAAAGGATACAGAACTGACTGAAAGGTTCAGACAAATAATATTAAAACATAACTCAAGCATATGAATTGCTTTGCAACATTTGCTCTATTGCTGCAGAGATAGACAGCCTCATATGCCCTTAAATAACATCATCATTTCCTTTTTTCACATATACAGGGTCACATCTATGACTTCAAATAGTCTGCTTTTTTCAGTTACCACCCCGACTCCCCCCCCAAAAGAGAAAGAAAACAACCTTCCTTCTATCTATAGTATTAAAAATAGAATTTGAATATGGTCACCCTCGTTCTCCTTGAACAGCTCTTTTTTTGTTGCAGTTGAGATACTATGTACAGAATAAGCACATAAGATTAAATAGAAATCTACCATAGGGATCAGAGGGGATTTTTCTACAAATATTTTACACAGGGAAGTCAAAGTCAACTTCTGTGAATAAGTGCAGGAAAAAACTCCAGTGCCAAACAGTTAATGTTTAATAAAGGGATGCTTTAAGCATTATGCAAAAGAGGTGCTATCTGAATTATACCTCATCAAATTTGTAAATTATATGCAGATTTCCCTTTTCTTTCAAGGAAAAGAGATGAAAACCATACATCTGATATTCTTCTGCCATTAACACAATTGAATGGCCTTAATTTCTCAATAGGATCATTCAATATTCATTTTTTAATTTCTGCATTTACACATAATATCTCTCAGGAGACATTTAGCAAATTCTACTGCTGCATTTTTAATGAGAACTATCAGAGGTTACTATGAGATGATGATCTATACTTAATTCATAGATATCCCAAGACATTTATGTAATTCAGGGCTGTTTATATTCTTTTAGCTTTTATTGTCTTGAAACATTTGTCCTAATTTGAATTGCATCTTTAATCATTATTAGCATAACAGCCTTTCATTCTTGATGCCAGTGTCAGAACATATACTATACAATACCATCTTTAATCTTATAATATATAATGTCCTTTCAAAAGGGTTCTACAACTTTCCAACAATGATTGAAATAACTGAAATTATTACCTTGCAATAACTTGCATCAAACGTTTTCTAAACTATCCAATGGTGCAGTTGCACTTTCATTTTCAATTGTTGCTAATCACTAGAATGCCATGACCTATTCAAGTTAGTACATTAGATAATTCTGCTCTGAAAGGGAGCAATTTACAGTGCTGTGATGGCATTTAATATATAACTGCTTGAATATTTGTTTGATGGTGTTTTAACTGCACTTGGTAAGTGTTAAGTTGAATCTGTGACACAAGCCCATCCATTTCACAATGTAATCCTATTTTTTTTCTTCTAAAAACAGTCTTCCTTTCCTATCTTGTTTTAAATAAACAAGAATTAGAATCGGTCCCTGCTGTGTAATTATCAAAAATTAGTTGGCCTACGCTGCTTCTCCCTTTGGAATCCATGATTTTGAAGACTTTAAAAAATGAAATACAGTGCACTGAAACTAACAATATTTACCTAGAAACCATTTTTTCAATTATTTAGGTAAGTGTTTGCAGAATTGGAATTTTAATAAAAATAACATTATGGCATACCTTAGTATATGTAAATGAATGAAAAAAGATGTTATACTGCTGAACTACTGAATAAGACTATAAGGAGATACAACAATATATGCTGTACTTTTTAATGAGTTTCTAATTAATTGTAAATTATCCACTAGCCATTTTTAAAATTTTTAATTATATATAAAAAGCTATATAAGAAAGTAGAATTTAAGACTCAGAGGGCCTTGTGCACAGCCCAGTGATATTCTCTAGAACCCTTTTATGACTTTAGCAGGCTTTGGCTTTTGCCCAAGAGTATTTCTGAACAAATACCAGATGCCTTCCAAGTTTCCTCTATGGTATAAAGGTCTATTAAAACAGGACAAAGTAAAAAGCAAATTAGATTGATTAAAGTATAAATATTGAAAGTGATTCATGATTTAGAAAAGGAAAATCAGAATGAAATATGAAGTTCTTATTCTTTTTCTTTGATACAACTTTTTGATAGCTTTCCAAACTTGCACAAAAAACTTTTTAAAGCCAAACTAACCATTACCACCATATATTAATTTTGCCAGTGAAAACCCAGCATCATTATTTTATTACTGTATTGTAAGCTTCCTACTTTATTTTTACACTTATGTAATGATCACATATAAATATAGAGAGGAACAAAAAAAGTTGTGTGTTAGGTAATACTGAATGATAAACAACATCAAATCACTGACAGTTTTTGAACATTACCATTTCAAAACATGTTGAGTGTTAATAAAAATATCAGCTTCAGTATGCTGATTTAGGTGATCTCAGGGCATAAAGGTGATCTCAGGTGATCTCAGTGACTTGGTAGGTGATCTCAGGGCATAAAGAGCACAGTCACTGACTTTTCTGAAAACCTAAGAGGTGGTAGAGGTTGGTGGTTAATTCTATAATGCTTGTTCAAAATAATTCCTGCCTCTCATTATATGGACAACAAACCATACTAAGAACTAAGTCTACATTACGCATCTGGTTTGCATATTGTCAGGATACCACAGGATATGGACACAGGGTCTGGCGTCCTGAGGACATCCACTTGTCTGGCTGGTACCAGAGTGGGCATCAGTCAGTAGAATCGGGTCAGACTCTTACCCGTTATCTCACCTGCCATGTTTTTGATGATTTTTAATTAAGTCTGGGAGGGTGATGGTTTTTCCCTGACCCAACGCCAGCTGACTAGTTCGGGTGGACGGTGCAACCAAGCAAACAAAGGAAATGGGGAAAACAGAGGAAAAAAACCTCCAAGTCCTGACAGCATCTCCTCTGTTCTTCCTTTGTTCCCTGGCCAAGTCTCTCGATCATAACTCCAGCGATCAAGCGCAGTTTTTTTCCCCACTTCCCCACTAATTGCCGTTTCGCCAGCTTAATCACACACCAGCCGCAGCCAATTAACGCAGAGCCGGGGTTTCTGCTCTTGCCCTCTTTCTCTCTCTTTTTTTTCTTTCTTTTTTTTTTGAGCTCCTCTGAGCTCTGAAGACCTGATGTTCCTGGGGACTTCAGTCCTGGGACAGGCAAGTTGTTCCTCCCACTGCTGCCCCTGCTCTCTCTCGCTCGTCTACACCTTAGCCCCACCTCATTGCTGCCCACCACCGGAAATAGCTTTCGGCCTCATAAATGGGCCACTTTGGTGCACCTAGTGAGTTGATAAAGCTGTATGGGAGCAGATGAGGAGATCCCTCTGGAGCACAGCGGGTCACAATGGCCGTACAGATCTTCTCGTTCGGGGCTCCCCATGGAACGGATACTCCCGACCTTCCCCCACACATTACTATGAAAAGTAGTTTGTCCCTTGCACACTAAACTATACTCCCCTGGCTACAAATCCAGCCAGTCCACTGTTTTGAAGGAATAGTTCAAGACCAAATATCTGAGCCTAGGCTTGTGTTAAACAATACTAAGTGTAATGTTTCTGTGTTGATACATTCACATAATAGTAGTGCACCTGACTGCTTAACCATACACATTGTGTGTGTACTTGCTGTAAATTGCCATAACAACACAGATGATAAAAATTGCACTTATCCACTTTAAGTGCCAACACATGGAGCATCAAGATATGAATTTGTATCCTATGCATTATTTTCTCTTTTTGATGCTCATATAATTAAAAATCCTGAAAAAAAACTAAATTCAATCAGCATTACATTTTTTAATTACCTCAACTTACTGTAATAGAAAAGTTTGAGTATCTGAGCATCTTACAAAGAACAAGGTTTTGCTGAAGCGGTTACTTAATGCAAAAGTATTTACTTCCACCTGTAATTTGTAATTAACTGTATTTAGATATAGCACTGAAGTTATGCATTTCACCAGAAATTGATTTGGTTTTGTGTAAGAATATTAATATTACAAATAAATCAAAAAAGAAAATGCCAGATATTTATATTTTTTCTGAGGCCATACATTTCAGAGATATTTTACTGTGTCAATTAAAATTTGTATTATATGTTATAGCTTGTCTCTCATATTGTGAAATCACTGCATTATTATACAGGAATTTCTGGTAGCATAATACAACTTGAGTGATGCATTTTGACATGAAGCAAAAATAATCAATGAAAAGAGAGATAATTTCCCAAAAACAAATAAATAAATAAATAAAGCTTATTGTTAAATAATCTCTCTCTGTAACAATTCTGGAAAATAATAGCTTATCACAGTGCAATTTTTTTTTTTTTTTAGTCTAGAATAGGTAATTGTGAATCTGTCTCCATCTTAGGTTAAATTAGCAGGTGGAATAGGGCAAATTATGTATTTGTTTGACAGCAAATACACTTGGATTTGGAAGAACAGTTACTCAAATCTTGTTGAACTGTAACTTGGTTTAATACATAGCTGTGCTGAATCTGTATGACATGCAGTTTACCCTCAGGCAATGCAAAAAATATCCACCTTTCACATGTAATTCTACATGCTGTGAAGATATAAGTCACAATATCCAACTTAGATGTGGTTGGGGAAATCACACACACTTCCTGCAAATGAGATTTGTCCAGATGGTAGTTTTGTCTTTTTTTGCCTTTCATTTGGCAAGAGCTGTGGGGTGACTGCAGTTTCCCACACCCTTTTTTTATTTTAAGTTTGCTTTTGCTGGTGTTAAAACATTTATTCTATCACCAAATTGCTGAATTGTTCATGCTTGTTTTCGACTTGATGATTAGATCTTTTACTTAGCTTATCCCTGGAGATTTTATCATTTATATAACTTTATTGCTAACCCTTTAACTTGCTCCTTTCTAGGCAGCTTACTCCCTTATGGATTTATTCAATACATCGCTCACCTCACTTATTTCAAGGGCCATATTTTAGATTGAGTTATCTGTTTAGAGGGACAGATACCAGATTTCATTGTGTTTTTCTTGTCTGACACTTTTAGTCAGTTTTCTGTAACTAGCCTTATATGAAAGATTAACTTGGAGTCCTTCTTCCACTCTCTTCCCCCAACACATTCACTTCTTCATCAAATTATGTCTTAATATCATGCAGATGCTGTCATTCTGCAGAATATTCTGTCTCCTCTCTATGACTGAGTGCTTGCCCAGAGCAAATGATCACTGGCTGAGGCTAGCAAGCTACCCAGTGAGGGGGCCCTGGGATGGTCGCATAATGCAACCTACTTTGAAGCATGATGGATGTGGTACAGATATTCAAAAAAAAGCTCTCTAACCTAAAGCGCTTTAGTCTAATACCACGTCTATTAAGGGTCAACTTAAAGCAGGATCTACCACTTTTAAAGTGCTTCTCCCCAGTATTCACACACTACTGAAATTGGTGCAGCTAAGATGGGATGGCCACCTTTCAAGAATGCTCAACATTCACCCGCTGAAGAAAATCTTCTATAGCAAATTGTCAAATGGAGTACACTTTCACAGCACACCAAACAAGCAGTACAAGGACACCCTAAAGGTGTCCCTAAAGAGTTTTGGCATCAACTTGGAGTCATGAGAGCAAATTGCTCATGACCATCCATCCTGGAGGTCATCAGTCCAGAATGGAGCACTGGCCTTTGAGCAGTGGTGCACGTTCATGTGACCTAGCCTCCACTCCCACCCCTCTCCTCCCTCTTCTTTCACCTTTTCTCTTTTCTCCCTCCCTTTTTCTTTCCCGCTTCCTTTCTCTCCCCCTCCTCTCCCCCCCAGCTGGATGTGGTTATCTTTTCTTGCAAAGGACGAACAATAGTGCTGTAAAAGACTGTTCTGTTAGGACTTTAAAACACTTTCTGTGCACTTAACACAGGTTAAGTGTAACGTCTGTACCTAGCCATAATGTCATCATTCACAAATTCATTAATTTAATTGCCCACCAAGGTATCCCAGCTCAAAGTCAGCCACGGCTCAGTGAGGGCTAATGTATCCATGTGTTCAGCAGGATAAATTAGCTTATGCTGAGCTCCATGCTACCATGGCTGGATTTTCAATGCCTTCAGTGACTACTCAGTTAGAGGTCACTGAAGTATTTCTACAGTATGCTGCTGTTTCCAGAGTAGTATACTCCATTTAAAAAAGGGGCTGCCTCCATTTAGCCTTACTGAATGTAGTTTAGCTGATAGAACTTTGGGAAAGTTTAGCTTTTGAAAAATAAAAGATTTGGGGGCAGTTGGCAGCAGTGTTGTCAAAGACACAAACTATACGAGATAAGGGAATCGGGAAGTATGGACACCTGCAACACTTGCAGAATTTCACAGCCCAATAAATATTTTTTTTCTGAAGTTCATCAGTACATGTTTAAAAGTTTGTTTTGGAATGCACTGAGAATAAATAATAAAGATGTGCAAAGGCCATGATCATGAAATGTATGTAGCCTCATTGAATAGGATTATTCACATGAATAAAGCTATTAATATGTGTAAGCATTTACAGAATCAGGATCTCAGTATGGTACTTTGGCCAGTTTTCATCCAATAGTATAAGTGTAGGTTCTTAAGTCAATTTACTTGGTACAGCAGGCATATTAGTAAACAGGTATTTACTGAGCCAACAGTAACAACTGCCAACCAAACGAGGTTTGATTCCAAAGTTGCCAGCCGGGTCTTCTAAAGGTGACAAGATGATTTCTGTAATTCACGTTGGGGTTGTATTGCCACAAAGCCGTTAGAATTTAAGATGCTAAGCACTGTTTATTGCATCGTTGTGAAAAACAGCTCTGTTTTATAAAGGGAACTACTAAGAAATCCTTTGGAACTTTCTGCAATATTCTCTGAATAAGCTCCAGTGAGGAAAGATCTTAAATTTTTGATGTCTGGACCTAAGCTTACATAGATGAGTTGGCAGTCCCATAACTGTGATGTCTAGTAGCTGAATTGGGTATGAAAGCAAACATTTTGCAATACAAGCAACCACTAATAAATCTAATGTAAATAAAACACAATGTTCAGAGACAGATTGCTAAAATTTACTTATGACATCCAGCACACACACACACACACACACAAAATGGGAATGGCAGAAACATTTAAACTAACAAATATGTGCTTCAGTTTTGTTTCCCTTCAAAAAAAAATTAAGCATTTATTCAATAAAAACCATGTGTCTAATTTTCAGAGAA